>NW_009909499.1:11361-59939 GCF_000696875.1 Nestor notabilis
GGAAATAACTTGGAGCTCTCCAACTCATTACTGAAAACTGAGAAATGTAACATTGCATGAGTTTTGTTGCTAGTTTACTCATTTGTGAGAGGGAGTGGTAAGGATAAGAGAAAATAAAATTACAGCTCAGTTTGGATCTGCTTCATTTTATTCTAGTTCTTTATGGTTTTGCCGTGCAAAACCAGCAAACTATACAATTTGAAAAGCAAGCTTCATTTCAAGATTAAGTTACTTTATTAATTGCTGTGCTTGTTTGTAGTACCTTAAAAGCTAATAGGTCAGTCTATGTAACTGACCTTTGAATGGAAATTTTAGTAATTTCAGACCTGCTTTAGAAAATATTTCTTGCTTTGCACCAGCTTTTAAATCAAATCCACTAAAAAGATCTGAATGCTGATTAAATATCACTGCTAATAATGTTGCTTCATACCTGAGCCCTGCTTTTGTCTAAGAGTGGTTCTGGATTAGCTAAGAATTACTAAAGATGAGTTGGAAGTTGTAAGTATTCCACTCTTCCTTATACATACCACCTTTCACCCTCGTACTTGTTTTGACATAAATAGGTCAGAAGGAGAAGAGCTTTCATTAGAGGAGGAAAAAAGCTGTTCAAGTAGCTTATAAATTGAACCAGGTTTCATATGGGTGTTTTTCCAGGTGTGCATGCACATGTCTCAAGGCTGGTCCATTCTACATCCAGTACGAGTATTACTCATTTATATATATATACCACACTGCTCTTGGCAATGCAGTTATGCAAATGTTTTGTGTGGTTTTGAAACTTCTATCCTTTTTGCAGTTGTTGAACTTAGCCAGACAGTCCAAAATACATTAGTATGGGGAACAGACACACAAGCAAACTTAATTGATAAGAATGAATTTTAAGTTATGCCTGAAAACTCTGCTTTAGAAGAAGCATCATGGAGTAGTAACAGTCATGCCAGTTGTTTAAGATTATAACAGGAATAAATGGTGGTCTTAGTTCTTTTATGACAATTGTTTGGGCATTTACAAAACCAGAACTCCTGTATCCAGCTCAAATAGCGCTTTCCAAACTGGGTGTAAAATAAACTATTTGAATGGTTTCCAAAGATTAGTGCTGTTTTCCAGAAGTGATACTGTATTACAGTGAATTGGATTCTTCCCTGTGTTGAGGTTGTCAGAATTCTTTTTCAGCCTATTGGCTATTTATAGTGTATGTATAATTAATCTCCAAAAAGTATGTAGATATGAGAAAGTGATTCTAAGATTTATTCTAAGGTCTAAGTTTTAGAGAAACTACCAGATAGGAGTATTTAATTCTGAGCAAGAAATACTGAAGTCTGGTAAAATATCATGCATTGAACCATGCTTTTTTAAGGAGAGTTTTGTGCAGTCAGAACACCACAGTTCAAAATTGAATGTTTATGGCATGCAGCATAGCTGAGGTGGTGATAAGGACACTTCTGTTTATGTGCTCTTTCTGATTGTCACTTGAAAGGGGGAGAGATTTTTCTACCCGTAGTGTTTGATTTATCTCTCAATACCCGAGGAAAGCTGAGACCCTTGTGCCCAACCAGTCCAACCATAACTCTCCCGCTAATGTACAGAGTGGTCAGTTAATGTCCACAAGGTTACATCCTTTTCACCAAAAGGATGCCCCAGTCATGTTTTGCTGACACGTGAAGCCGTAAGTTGACGATATCCATGTGTTTACCAGGCTCCAAGGATAGTCTTTCCTGATTAGAGATTCGTTAGCTCTGTTTCTGAATCTGCCTACACAAGGGCAAAGCCTCCTCTCCCACTATCAGTTCTTTGTTTGTCAGTGTTGTTCACCCTGACCTTGTAGGAGGCTCTTTTATCTGTTCAGGCTTCTCCATCGTAACACGGGTTTCAACTTTTTAATTCTATGCCTATGGAGCTTGAGTGACTCTAGTCATACATACTATGTTACTGATGGGTGTAAAGTAAGTCCTCTCACTTTGCTTTTAGAAATACAAATATGGTTTCCTTGTTTGGCAGCCACTGTGTGGTTTATCAGTACATGGTGCTTTCAAGTTCCCGCTCCTGCAGGGAATATAACAGAGCCTGGCTCCAGGGCCATCGTTCAGCTCCACTTTCCATTCAGTTTCTCTTAACATATGCCAAGGTTGCAGGGTTGCCTGGAGAACTGTCACCAGGTAGGTTCCATGCATGCCAACCGCATCCCATCCTGGAAGTAGCAGCTGCATTTTACCCTGAAGTTTCCTTAGTGTTATAATATAACTTTGGAGGTCTGTGGGGAGGTGGTCTCTAATTTCCCCCATTTTCCCACACTGATGTGATGAGGTTGTAGGTAGAATACAATTTCCAACAAGTTGTAATTTATGATCAAGCTTTTTATATTCTTTATACACATTTTCTATGGCAAGTAAATCATAATTCTATTGCAGTGGGATATAGATGAACATGTTCTGGAAATGCTTTTTCATAATATATTGCTGAATCCTCCACAAAAATATGTTTATCTCAGAAGCAGGAGAAAATATGTTTCTGTATGGATGTCTCCTCATAGAAACAGTAACAGCTGTTGGTTGAACTACACTTTCCTCTAAGTAGAGGATATCTTCATGGGACTGCAGTTCTTGGATACATTTTTTCCCGTCTCGCCCTCCTTGGCAAAGGCAGGATGGGAGACTATTCTGCCTGTGTAACATAATTGGAATAGAGATAATGCAGAAGGAGGAAATTTTAGCCAATCTCAGCTGGAGCAAGACGGAAGTTAACCTGAGCAGTTTAGACTTCCTGATTGAAACAAGATTCTCTGGTGGTTTTTCAGCAAACTTGTGAGCTCAACTGGCTCTGACTGTCACTTGGCAACGAATATATGTAATGTAGAAGGGAGTGTGCTAGGAGAGACCAAGACCACAGCTCTTGGCAGCAGCAAAGAATTACGTTTAAGTGCAAGTGTGAAACCACATTCTGACTTATCTTATTAACACCATTAGTCTGAAACCCAAGGTAAGCATGTTGCTCTTTGAACCTTTAGCCATGGTTAACCTATCACTTCCATTTGAAAACAGTTATTTAACTTTAGCAGAACTTTACAATATATGAGTTCGAAGCAAATGCCAATTGTAGGTAAATTTGAATATTGTTCTTTGTGCCACAAAGATATGATTTGAGCTGTATTATTTGATCTTGAGAGTTAGCATATGGAATTGTTCTTACATGCTTGAGTATCTGTAGGACAGAGCCATAAGCATGATACAAAGACTGAAAGTTGTGTACTTTCAAAGTATCTTGCTTGTGTCATTTTTGGTTTTAGCATTTGGAGGCAGAAGGTGTCATTAACTGCAGTCGTCTTATGCTTGCTACTTTAAGACTAATATATTGCAGAGATACTGTTTAATATGGACATTGGAGTAATTTGCATGGGTTTAAATTGATTTTTTTTTAAGACAGTGGCTGTAACTAACAACAGCTGTTTATAGATGAATTTCAAAATAACACTAATAAAGTATCATGTAACTTTTAGGCTGTAAAACAAACTTCCCTATATTCAAAGCTAGGAGGTAAGAATCAGTCTGTAGATTTCTTTATTTGATGACCAACTTGTTTTAAAATTGGCTGCTTTTGTAATAGAGGTGGTCTAGGTAGCAAAACAATTCAGAGGATGGAATGAAAACTTTTCATGGCAGCAACAATAAAGAACACTTCCTTTCTAAAGTGGTAAAACATCTTTTTTTCTCTGTGTGATTCCTCGTGATACTAATAAATTCCCAAGCACTAATAAATTTAAGCTAACATTTTAAAAAGTGATGGTAGGTGTATATTATATTGTGTATGTTTATATTTACACAGTATCGTAACACATAAATACTTCTTTCATTCTTTATCTTTCAAGGCTGCTGAAACCACTCAAAATGATACAAGTGATTCATCAGGGGAAGGAAGCAAAAGAAGCATTCATTTTCTGCCTAATGAAACAAACCTAGATTCTCAACTAGAAAACAAAGACTTAAATACCAAAGAAAAAAGTGATCCAGGTGTGGATGAAGACGATGTAGAGGGAGATTCTTTTTTTGATGATCCTATACCCAAACCAGAAAGAACTTATGGCTGGTAGGTAACATGCAAGTTCTACTTCATACAGGTTAATTTTTGTCCTCAGTGTACTTGCAGACCTTTGAGAGCTATCTGGTGTTTGATTATTCACACTTGTAAAAGTGAGAGTTTAGATCTGTTCTGTAACGTTTTGTTTCTGAAATGTGCATTTCTATGAATCTGTTCTTTGCAATGCACAGTGTAATCTGGGATCTCTTGGATGTACCAGAAGTAGAAAAACCTGTATCACTTTAAGGTATGTTATGTAAACTGTATAATGTCCCCAGCCTATTTCTTTGGTGCAGTAGACATCTGAGGCACAGACATCAGTATTTCTTCTTGCAGCAGAGCTGCAGTGATGATCAGTACTAAAGGGATAGTGCTTTAGGTATCTCTGTGGAGAAGTGCTACAAGATCATTTCAAAGTGTTCTTTTGCTGTCTTTGAGTAATTGGGGAATTGCTGTAGTTTAGTAGAGGTTACCAGAAGAGGTTGCAGAAGGATTTGCAAGTTTGAAAGCTCTCCTCATGTTGGCTTTTTCCCCAGTTGTTGGCAGAACAGCATAAACTTTTTGTATTATCACTGCAGTAGGTGCTTACTTCTGGAATGGCACCATTCTGGTACAGCACAAAGCATTCATGCCAAGTAAACTTGATCTGGTTTTAGTAAACTAATGAACTGTTTGAGAAAGATTATTTATGATACAGCTTTCATTGGATGTATTTATTTGGAACAGAATTTTTTTCCTCAAAGAGCAGTGATTTTTCTCATGGAAAACATTGTGTGTTACAAATAACCCTACTATGGTATTTCTTTTCTCTTACTGGAAATATCAAGATTAAAACTGCATCTGAGTGCATTTACTCTTCCTTCTCAGGAGCAAATGTCACTAGCCTTTAACTAAAGTCTAACCATCCTAGCAGGAGGTGGTATTGCCATAAAATAGGTTTAAATTATAAGTTGGGAAAACTAGAAAAGACTTGAGAAAGTTCTGGATAATAATGATATTTACTAATTTCTTACTGTTTGAGCATTTTCATATGAGAGGATGGGAAATTCACTTTGAAATTAGGTGAACAGTCTTTCTTTAAAAAGACCATCTGAGAAAAAAACTTAACTATTCAGTAAAACAAGGATTTTATTCCTAGAAGAGAAACTTCCTACAGAAAAACTGATTTCCAAATTATGTCTGTAGTGGAGTCACAGTCCACCAAGTAGTAACTTGAACCTCATCAGGTTTTTGTAATACAGTTGTTATAGTAAGGTTTGCTGAATATTTTTTATGAGGTACAAACTAATTTTAACTGAGCTGTCTCTGCTGGGTCTTTTGCTTCTGCCCTCTTGGTAGCTTCTCTAGAGAAGAAAAAAGATCATACTCTTCAGGTATTCTTTTGTAGTATGTTGTGCTGGTGTGCCCAAGTCCCAAGGGATGAGTAAATAGGAGAGGCGCCAGCATTGTTTGGTATGCAAAAAGGTAAATTCCTTATGGAATCTTTTCTCATTCCCGTAAGAAGGGTGCATTAGAGAGGAAGGGAGCAAGCAGTTACTAAGGACAGAATAAGAGATGATCCAAACTTTCTTTGTCCTTCAGCCTCTGACCTGTTATTCAGAATTTGGAAATGTTTACATATGTGCTGATATACATGATATTTTGGTGATATATAATGAATGATTCAAATTTTGTCCATTACTAATAGGAATAGAATCACAGTAACAGTTCTGGCAATACTAAATGTGTAAATCTTGATCTCTTTTAAATAATCTGTCTTCATTGTTTACTTTCAAGTAAGCGATTTGAACTCAACACTTAAAATATGCAAATGGAATAGGTAGTAGCCGAGTGAACTTTACCACATGATGATGAGATCTATCTTGCTATAACTAAGAGATTTTCATTCTGTGAACTAACTGCTTTTAGGGTTTATAGTTTTGTCAGACATAATCTCCTTTAGTTCTAAACCAAACTAATTTAAATACTAATTTATATCTGAATCTTTCTTCTTTTGGCTGCATTTACATGTGGGGATAACGAAAGGTCCCTTGATAAAAGCAGTGATTCTGATGAAGTTGCAGGATCTCTGTCTGTGAAAGAAGGCAGACAGAAGTCTTTGCATAGGTGAGAAAGTGACTTTCTTACTGAACATCTTGCTTGATGCTTGTGCCAGTGAACTGCTTATTGTTTCTAAGTCTGTAGAATAAATAGTTCTTTCCTCTTGCTCTTTTTGCTGTAATAGTGCTGTCCTAGTTTTACGGCAGTTTAGTAAATATAGAAGAGAGTCACTATGCACATCTTACAGTTCTGTAGAGTACTTATTTATTTGGTTTGTTCTAGGAAAACTGAAACTAATAAAGCAGGAGGTCTAGCATCCCTTTCTGACGCACCGCCTCTAAAAAGTGGATTAAGCTCCCTGACTGGTGCACCTTTGCTAAAGGAGTCTGATAGTAAGTTTTCACTTATTTTGTGTTCTGGTGACTGTAGGAGAGATTCTCCATAATGTAATGAATGATCTACATGATCGGATACAAATCTGATTATGTATATGGCCCCCTTCTGGTTATAACATGCTTTTTCCACTGAGTGATCACATACTGGTTTTGATGTATTATTGGGATAATTATGTTTTGAAGCATGAAATTCTCATCTACATGGATTTTTTTTTTTTTGTGTAAAAAAGCAGTTTTCAGGAATATAAAATTCTACTTACTCCTTTCTATTGTTATCTTACAGTATTTGTATAAGTTATTTAGGAATGTTTGCCTTCATGTTGTAAAACCTGATCCTGAACACTGAGAGATTGTCCCTGTTTGCTACTTGTGTTTTTAAATGTTAGCAGAGTTCAGACCTGAAAACTGGATATAAAATGACTATACTACACTATAAATTTATATAGGGTTAGTAATAAAAGAACACTTCTTATAAATGGCTGATGGGTATGTTTAAGTGGAATCTTATTAAAGAGTCACAGTCAAATTTCTGATAGAAATGCTTTTGTTTTGGTACAGATTTGCATAAAAACAGTGTTTTGAAAGACCTCCAGTTGGTGAATGCAAAACTGGGATCACTAGAATTAGGCAAGTAACTCTTTTGAGGAAGCTCTGATATTTTTAGCTGTAAGCTTTGGCTGGGTTTCTTAGAGGTGTTTGAGAAACTGAAATAAATAGTGAAAGAAGTAAAAGCTTTTAATGAAGATTTTAATTCAGTATGTTTAACACTGCTGTAGAACTTTATGGAGTTAAGAGCAAGCTATGATCTAAAGGAATACAGAAAAGTGAAAACTGGTGTCTTGTATGTGGATTGGTATTTTACACATGCAGCAATAACTTGATTCATTCCATGCATGTTTGCTAATATCAAGTGCTAAATTCTGTTATTTAGGTTTCTAAGAAAAGAGGGGGTATATATTTGTGGAAAAAAATAGCCAGACAAGTCTTACTGGTTTTCAGTGATGTATTCCCTTGCCCTTCACACCTTTTGAAAGTTGCCCTGTAAGCTCTAGGAGCAATATGATGTGATATAAGAACTGTCAGCTCTATCACAGAATAGAGCTGCCAAGTATTTAGATTTCATCTTCAGCAATATGGACAACATCCTGAAAATTTATGTTCAATTTCGAACCAGTTTGTGTAAATGAGGTTGAGATTTATTAATGACAACCATAAAGTAATGTTCTCTTCCTAATCTAATTTAGTCTACTCCCACTTTTGCTGGCTGTCAAACCATGTATTTTGGTGCAGGAATGTATTCTTTTGCATTTCTTAAATGGTTTGATTGATACCTTTTTAAAAATTATTTAGGAAATGGAGATGATGACGAGTATGCTGATGACTTCAACAGGTAAGAGAAGGATGATACTGCAGTACCATAATATTTCATGCATTATAAGGATATCTACTAGCATATTGGAACTATTTCATGATATTTATCTGATCACTATTGCTGGAATATGTCAGTATCTCTGAACTCCTTTAAACTTGTTTGCTATTTTAATACATATAGAAAACCCAAGCAAACAACCCCCCAAACCAATAGATCCCTTTAGTGCAGGGGGTAGTAAGTTCGTTTAAGACAATAAGTTGTTGCTTTTTTTGTGGAAGGTGTTTGGGGTTTTTTTCCTGAACACTTAACAATGTTTTAACTATTAAATGCTGTTAGACAATGAATACAGTGTATGCTGAAATACTAAATTAAAAATAAAGCATCATGAGTAGTCAGTAATAAATATTTAACAGCCTCATGATGTAAAAGTGTGGTGTTATAAGATGCAGGGGTGAGGCCTAAGTATTTATCAGTATGTGTCATGGCTGCATCTAGGTAGAAAGCCTTTAGTTAAGGGTTTTTAAGTAGCTTCATATTTAACTTGCTAGGAAGTGAAATCCTGATCAAATGTGAGGTATAAAGTAAAAGTGAATGTAATAGCTGGATGTTCAAAAAGAAAGTCTTTTTTCTATATTTGTGATTTTCTTTCTCTCTAGTACTAGTCATCGCTCAGAAAAAAGTGATATCAGTATTGGTGAAGAAATAGATGAGATTTCTGTGGGAACAGAAGAGTCAATTGCCAGTGATAAAGTATGATTATTTTAAAATTATTCTTCTTGATGATCTTCTTTTTTTCTTTAACCTTCCATGAAGGAATGTGCTATTATCACAGGCTTCTTGTATACGTGTTAAGATTGTATTATTTATTATGTTCTGTATTTTTACACCTAGTATTCCTGCCAAGTTAGATACAATACAGATTAAAAAACCAAACCAAAGATCTTGCAGCAGTTGTTCAGTAGCACAATTCACTGTCTGTTTCCAGGCATGTGAAATGTATTTGAGACTGGTTTAGTATCCCACATAGGAATGTCTTACCTTTATCTCAAGAACACCTCCTAAAGGAGCATGAAATCTCACTGAAAAGGCTTGAGGCCAAAAGGGTGGGATGATATATGAAGGACTACAAGAAGTAATGCTTACTGTTTCCATGATTTCTGACTTTGTGCTTCCATTTATTTGCTAGCTTGAAGGCATCACACAAGACCTTACTATTTCTCAGTTAAGTGATGTGGCCGATTATCTAGAAGACGTGGCATAGAATTGGACAGCAAAAATGTTTCATTGTGCTGTACTAGAAGACTGCTGTGGACTGTTAATTTCAGACAATCACTTCTTGCTGGAACGTCCACTCATTTGTGCCTTGTGTTTCAAAAAGACTGTATGTGGAGAAGGCTTTTAAATATTCTTAAGAAGAACTAAATGAAATATTATGTTCCCATATGGGTCTGATATTTTCTTCATTCAGTTCAGCCAGACCTTTTACAGCAGGAGGTGGATTTTCCACACAGAATGTCCATTGCTGGCAGTGGGCATAATAAAAACCAGTTGATAAGAGAACAGCGACAGAGAAGCATGTGGCTTTATAATAAACTTGCACTGTTATTGTAACAGTCTGAATTTTCTTTTTTTTAAGCTAACCAAAGCAAGAACCTTCAGAGGTAGTAGTTCAACTCACACTTCTTACCATAATTTTGTCAAGTCACTATGTAATACATATTTATGGTAACCCCAGCCACAATATCCAATTCCTTGAGACTTCCTTGAAACTGCTGGTTTTCAGACTTTTCTGAAAGTTGGACTTCTTTAGGCACATCACATTGAGAATTTTCAAACTCTCAAGACCAAATTTAGCTAAATTTAAGAGCTAAATTTACCACTGGTCTTAACTCGCACTATTCTTGTTTAAATATGTTTTTCAGACCATTGATGTTGAAGACCGAAGCTGGTTTTCTAAATGATAATTTCATTGGTGTTATCTGTCATGAAATCATACGAAGTAATTTTGTAAGGATCCACAAATCATTAACTAAATCTTAGTGGTTTTTAAGTTTTTAGCAATGTAGTAATGGTTTGTGGAGCTTTTATTACTGAGGGCTCTTCATGTGCTGTAAGCTCACTTTCTCAAAAATCCTTATTGTGTAAAAATGAGCGCCAAAAAGTGAAACCACTAACCTTGTTTTTCAGATTGACTGCTGTACAGAATTATATCTAAATATTTAAAAATACCATACAGAAGACATCACAGACACTAAGTTCTAGCTAGGAGCAAATTCTTATATTTTCATTATACTTTTGCAAAACAGGGTCAGTAATGGAAACACTGACAGTTCTTTGACAATACTGTTGTACATGGCGCTGCTATAACATATAGGTCATCGACATTTGTAATACTGAAACAAGACTTTAAAATGTGCACTTTCTGAACATTGTAAACACACTTGGAAAATATACATGTAAGTGAATATAAATACTTAATTTTGGGGGTTTTTTTAGGCTTTGTAATTTTTTTTGCAGGAACACTGTTGGCCGCTCATCAGTGGTCACCATGGTGGAAGTAGCATGCTAAATTAAAGCCATTGGTTAAGCATATAGAGCTGCTGCTAGCATTGGATGCTGACTTAAATCTTTGCACTGGGCCAGCAGGCATGGAGCAGTGCTGGGAAGTTAGGCTTGTACAGTACATAAATGATCTGAGAAGAGAGAAGAAAAGTGTGCCTTTTATTTGTGTGCACCCCAAAACAGCCAGCAAAAAGAATTAGAATACCTAGTCATGGTGTTAACTTCTAACTTTGTGCCATATTGTAGTAGCTGAACACGGACCAGATTTTCTTTTCAGCCCAAAAAATCAGTGTGCCATAGACTTCAAATAGCAGCTATGCTGTAACATATACACTCTGTTTAAAAAATAAATAAGT
This sequence comes from Nestor notabilis, assembly GCF_000696875.1. Lineage (NCBI taxonomy): Eukaryota > Metazoa > Chordata > Aves > Psittaciformes > Psittacidae > Nestor > Nestor notabilis. The sequence continues at coordinate 22,158 of NW_009909499.1, forward strand.
AAATCCCTGTAAGTATGGGGGAACCCGTGCCTCAAGATACTATGTATGAGAAGTTTGTTTGGGGCTGGTTTGGTTTTTTTTTTTGGGGTTTTTTTTTTTTTTGGGGGGGGGGGAATGTGTTGGGAAATGAAGGAAATAAATAAAATTCCATTTGAACACCTGGGAACAATTCATTTCTGGTATTTGTTTTTTTTAAGCTGTATGGAATAATGTAGAGGCAGTGGGGTTTCATTTTTGGGTTTTGGTTTTTTTTTTTTTTTGTTTTTAATATGTCTTTGGAAAACATGATGTTCTGTTAGCTGTAGGATATGGGGCAATTTATCATACCAAAAGAAACAAAATCTTTATTAAATGATTTCTAATTGCATTTGAAGATGTGGCCTTTTAAATAACTAATTAGGTATTTTAAGTGTGAACATGACTTTTGTTAACAGCAAGGTGGTGTTGTCTTACCTTGGGGGTTAATTGGATACCTTGCATTTTGGCTGTACTTTAAGGAAATGCCAAAAAGTATGAAGTGTCCATGCTGTTCCTCCCGTGGGCTTTTACTGAATTGTGTGTAATAACTCAAATTGCAAAATAAAACTGTTGTGCTGGCTGCAATTGTATTTTTGAGTCTTATTGAACCAAAGATCTTAAATTTAGGAAATTGAGGAAGCCCTGTGGGTTTTGGGGGGTTTTCTTGAAAACTGTTCTCTTCAAGGTTAGTCAGGTCTGCATTTGAGAATGCACGCCTGCTCAGGTTTCTTTTAAGTCTAAAGGATCTTGCAATTCCTGATGGCGAATCCTGAACTCTGGTGAAGACCAGACCAGATAGGGTTTCTGGGTGTCAGACTGAGTTATCGAGTGGTTTATGATTCAACAGACAAAGGGAAAGATAAGCCAATCTTGAAGTGTAGAACTGTGTTGTTTACAATTGTCAGTCTGAGTTACTGAAACATGACTGGCAAGCTAAGCTTTCTTGGTTGCTTGTGTTGCTCTACGTTTCAAACCACATTGTTTGGTATTTTACATTAAGCTTCTTCCTGAAGGACCTAATGCAGTCAAATACCCAACCTCATCTGTGTGAACCCCATCATAAAGAATGGGAATGTTCCTGTCTAACTGTTCTTCCATACTGCTTCTGCCTTTTTGCAGACATCTCTGTTCACAGAGAAGGAAGTGTCTGAGAGGGCCACTTAGGACTGGTTTGTGCAGTTCTCTACTAACTAGGTCTGGTTAGAAGCATGCTTTTTTGTTAAACACTCACACTCTAATTTGGTTAACAAATCCTGCAATTTCCAGAAGTAAAAAGTTCAGAACTAAGCTATGGCTGACAGTTCTTTATCGTTAACGTCGTAACGAGGGTGGATTTTGGAAACAATCCCTGTCTCACTTATTTTGTAGTGAAGTCACTGAATTACACCCATCGTTTTTTCCTCTTTTTTTTTTTCTTTAAGTGAAATGAGAAACCATGCACATCTGATAAAATTTCCTCATAAGTGATATTTTCATCAGCTGTAATAAAACCACTCTCACCTTCAGACTAGTTTGATAATTTAGTCCTTATTTACACAATATATCTAGCTCTCGAGGCAATTTAAATACCAGTGCAACTGACAAGGTGATTTGAGTGATGATGATAAAGAAAGGGGAGTTACTGCTCCATTTTCTTTCTAGCATAGCAATTTTCACTGATGAAATATTTTCTACAGAGCTCAGCCTTCTTTTCTGGAAAGAATGCGTCTGTGGATATTTCAGTTCAGTTGTAGCTAAAAGCTAACAAACTTCTGGTTTTTAGCATTGTCTAGGCAGCAGCAATTAAATCTTGCCAAGATGACTGTAGTGCATTGTGTTCATTTCAGGAAATGCCAGATGCATTGGTTTTAGTAGGTCTTTTTGGTCTGATGTTTTCATTGTAAGATAGAGCCAAAAGAGAAGTTGAACTGAATTACAGGAGGTGCAGTTTTGGTAGATTTGTAAGTCATCTCATTCATCTTGAAGCTACCTCTGCAGGCCATCTATAATGAATTCAGTACTGCAGAAATAAAACTTGCAACATAGGACTGGCTGTCTTGGATTTCTAACAAAAGAAAAAAAACAACAATTGGGCTGTTCAAGGTCTGAGATACGCAAAGACTGAAACTCTGTCAGAAATGCAACGAACACCAAAAAGTAGCAGTTCTTTTGTTTATATGTCATGAATGGTATTAAATTCTCCTCATAAAACGGGGGTGGAGGTGGTGGGGAGGCTAATGGCCAAAAGCCCAGTAACCTGGCTTCTGGGGTTGGTCTACTGGCATACTAAAATTTGTTGCTGTTGAGATTTTTTTTTATATATATGTATATTTATTTTTTTAATATGGAATAATGGGGAAAATGTGTGTACAGTATGGCACTTTGGAATATGTATATGATGTCTTAGCATCAGCCACAGTTCAAAACTTGTTGTGTAACTTTTCCCAAATCATTTATTCTTTTTAATATATTCCAGAGGGCAAAAGGTAAGTATATACCTTGCTGTTTAAAGAAGTGCCTATTTCTCAGGCCTCAAAATGCATCACCGTAGTTAAGTCCATTGTACCTTTTGGGGGAAAATCGGTCAATAAATAGATGAGTACAGAAAGAGGATGGAAAGTCATTCTATTTCACTAGAGCAGTCCTCATGCATTGTCTTGACACAGTAGCTGAGGAACAGTAGAGAGATCACAAACATGTTGAGCGCATAATTAAAAGGTTATTTTGGGGAACACTTAGTTCAAGGAACTGCATGTTTACTCTCTGTGTTGAGGTTTTTGGCTTGACATTTGACCTAGGGGAATGGCATGCTTTGTAAGCTCCTCAGAAAGGCTTTTTAAAGCTTTGTAAGCACAGTACAGGAGCAAAAATGCAGACCTGATACTTAGGAGCTGAATGAACTGCAGCTGAGAACAAAAAGCAATGTGAGGGGTTGCACACTGAGCAGGAAATCTAGTGGGGACAAGACAGGTGTGTATTAGGCTTCTGTTCCCTGCTCAGTGTGTGGTGCATGAGGAAACAGCCTGCCTGAGGGGAGCCAGCATTCATAAGGTGGGAGAAATGCAACTGAGATCTGAGAGATTGAGAGGGTTCCTGCTGGGTGCAGGGGAGCAGAGCAGGCTTGTATTTGTCTTGTTAACATCTGAAGATCACTGGGACTAGCTTGGGCAAATAGGCAGGAGCTGGTGGAAGACGGTGCGCAGTAATGCTATAGATGGTGCTTGAGACCAGTAAAGCACACAGTGATGGTGGTGATGAATCACAAGACAGCCCTTAGCACTAGCCAGAGCAACTACCCCAGCATATGGGAGACCTCAACCCAGACACAATCCTGAGGTGCAGGGATTGCCTGGAGCTTCTCAGAGGTTGGGGTGACAGCAGCCTCACCTGCTGGAGCTGTGCTCTGGTGGGGACACTGAGCTGCCAGGTGAAGCAGAATGGATGGCATCACAAATGCCAACAGAAGGGCAAAGGTACTTTGTGGCTACTGTAAAAGCAAGAACCCCAGTCCCCCACTGCATGGAAGAAGGGAAAGGCCAGAGGCAATGTTTAACCAGGGGAGGGCTGGAATTTCTATGGAGGAAAAAGCAAGAAAGCTTTTTGTCCAGCTGCAGGTGCTTACAGGGAGATCTGTAGAGCCCTGACTAGAAGACAGAGTATGAGTTTTGTCAGGGGATGAATCTAGGCATGGTGTCAGAGCCAGAGAGGCTGAGAGAAAGTGACAGGAATCAGTAGCAGGGACTTTCTACTGTAGAGGGTTGAAGGCCCATCAGACAGATTCGTTCCTTACCTGAGCCCAGTTGCTAACCCTGTGAGGAGGTAAAACTAGGTTTGTTGGATGTGGACACCAAAGCCTGCAGGTTGCACACACAGGAAAGTCTGAGGGAAGGATATCCCTCATTGCAAGAAATCTGGGTGACTGAGATTATCTGGGTTCTTTTCCTCAAACAAATGTGCAGTGGAATAAACAAGAGAACAAGGCAGTCTGTGCAGTCACAAAGCTGCGACATCGCTGGGACGACAAGACATGGTGGAATAGCTTGCATGAGTGAGTGCTACAATGGATGGACACAAGCTTAACAAGCAGGCACAGAAGAAAAATGGAGGGGGAAGGCCTACAGAGGAGTAGTCTGAATGTGTAGAGCATAAATGGAATAGAGAAAGCCCTGAGCGTCCGCCAAGAGTTCGTTGTCAAGGCTAAAGTGGAGGCTAATAAAGCGGATATTGTGGTAGGCACGTGCAACAGATGGCTCGATCAAGAAAAGGAAGAGAATGAAGCCTTCTTTAAATAATTTCATGAAGTCTTCTGGTTGCATGCTGTGGTTTTCATGGGGATTTTTAACCGCTTCCAATTTGCAGGAAGACCAACAAGGCAGAAGACAAAACAAGCCAGGAGATTTAGAGTGTGTCAGGGACTGGCTTTTACTTGGGTTCACAACAGGATGGGGCCAGCAGAGGTACTCTAGATCTGCTGCCCAGGAGTAAGAAGTCCTCAGATGTAACAGTCAATAGCAACCTTGGCTACAGTGACCATGAGATGACAGAGTTAAAAATACTCAGAGCAGAGAGGAAGAGAAGTAGCAGAGTAACAGTCTTGGACACAAAAGAAAATAAGATGTCGTGGGTGCAATAGTGGATGTCATTTTCTTTGGCTCTAACCAAATTCTAGCCAAACTGTGGACAGATGGGCTGGGTAAACAGAAGCTTTGCTGAAGAGGGGCTTGGAGCAGCTGCAAAGAGTGAGAGCCTGGAAGAGTGAGTCAGCCTGTGGCTATGCTTGTGTAGCCAGCAGGCTGAGAGAAGTGGTTATTTCCCCTATATCCCTTTCCTTGTGAGACCACATCTGGAGTATTGTGTTCACTTTGGGCTCCCCTGGTACAAGAGGTGTCAATAAAACAGAAAGTCCAGTGGAGGGGCCAGAGGATGGTGATGGGGCTGGAGCATGTGACCTGTGAGGAGCTGGGGCTGTTCTCTCTGTACGAGAGAAGCTAAAGGTGGGGTGGTTAAGCTGTAGTCTTCCATGCTTACGGGGGGCCAGTATGGAAATCAGGCCTGGACTCTTTCTAGAGGTGCTTAGTGAAAGGAACACAGTCAAATCGCATCAAGAGAAATTCCAGCTGCATACATGAAATAAAGTCTAAAAAATCACAGTGACAATAGTCCAGGACTAGAGCAGGTGCTCAGACAGGTTGTGAATTCTCCATCACTGGAAGTTTTCAAAACTCAAATGGACAGACACAGAGCAACCTGATCTAGCGTTGAAATTAAGCCTGCTTTGAGTAGGCGGCTGGACCTCCAGAGAGCCCTTTCAACCTAAATTATTCCATGAGTCTACCAAAACAGACCTTATATGAAAGATGAGTTATTATGGGGACAGGCAGACTTTATCTGGCTACTTGTGTGCATGCAAACTACCTTGTTTGCATGTAGAAACAGTTTTGCTATGTTTATGGATGTGGGTGTTTCATGTATGTGCAGACTGTCCCACAGAGAAAGGCCAGCATTTGCAAATATAGTAGTTTAACATCCACTCTGCTATAAGGTCTTAAATCATACATCCTTGAAGGAATCTCTTAGAAATTATGAAGTTAGAACATAATTAGATAGGGCACTGTGCGAGTAACTGCAGGTGATCCTTACATTTGGATCTGTGTTTAAAACCAAGCCACGAGGTCTCTAGAAGCTGTTTTTTCAGTTTCCTAGCAGCTTTAATTGTTTTGTTTCAATTGCTCTATGTCATGGGGAAACCACAACAGATACAAGGTAGTAAAATCAGGTCATTTGCACAGTTCCCCTGTAAAACTATCACATGCATCTTCACAGCAAGAACCTTCTTCAGCTTACTTTTCTCTGAAATGGAAAACTTCCACCTCATGCTCACAACATGGTCTGTTTGGGCTTGCAGATGTCCTTCAGGGCATGCTGCAAGGGGCACTACTGGGACAGGGATGGCGTGCAGTAGAACAGTGTCTCCAGTAACATTTTTTTGGCTTAGGCGATCGTGGCAGAATCACTTCTAAACTGATATTCGCGTTATGTTTTAGGCATATAATTCTCACGTTTTGTGCTAGATGATGTCATTAAAAGCTTATCTCCACAAATGGAAAAGAGGACAGAACAAGGTAACTCCTGCAGGTCCAGCGGTCGCTGCTCTGATCCTGCAGCTCCCTTCCTGAGGCTGAGGCTGTGAGGCTCAGCACACTGCACCCACATAGAACAGCAAGCCCCTCAGAAGGTAACCTGCAGAGGCATCAAGCCTCCTGCTCAGAGCACAGCCTGCCCAGGAGGTGAAATGTGGCTGGGAATCGCTGTGTGAGGAGAGGGGATGGTGCAGTCTGCCTAATTTTATGTAGGTGAATGTTAGGTTATAGGATTAATCTTCAATTCTTACTAATGGAGAGGAGCAAGGGCAGGGGAAGCCAACACCAAGCTGGAGCCCCTGCAGACCCCTGTTTCTTTTCTGGGCTGTCCCAGGAGAGGCACCATCCCATGGTCCCTCATGGGATGAGTGACCTACAGAGACATGGACTGGCGGTGGGATGCTAGAGAGGACCATTTGGGGAGTGCACAAGTCCTGTTAGGGGATGTTTAGGACCAGGACCTAAAAGGGGAAAGGGAGAGATCATGGTGGTTTGGGGGAGCAAGTGTGGGCAAACAGAAGGAAAAGGGGATAAAAAGGGATGGTTGTATGCAACCCAGTTGTTCAGCCATGCCTGCCTCTGATCAGTGATGTCTCTCCTGTCTCCTCCCTAAACAGTGTTTCCAGCCCTTTCTAAACATGAATAAAGATGTTTAAAACAGTCTAAATAATTTTGGCTTGTGGATGAATTAGGGATGAATTCAGGCAAAATCCTGACGCATACATTTCCTTGAAATCAGTGTGGTATTTGCCTACCTAAGAAATGTTTTAGAGAGGCTGTTTTTTTACAAAATTATTCTGGCAACCTTTGTAATTAGAAGCATCTTTATAGTGTTAAGTGTCTCAAATGAGTGGCTGACATGTTGACTGATGTTTTCTTCATCTCCTTGGAACTGTAAAGTAGGAGGGCTGTGCTCTGTTCATTAGAAGGAAACTGATAAAATCAAAAAATAACTAGTTCAAAACATTCCAAGCAAACCAAGAGGGAATTCCAAAATATTAATTCTAGTTTTCAGAGATTAAAGCAATCCTGGAGATTAGAATTATATATGCTTAAGCTTCCTATTTTAACACACATTAATGGGAGAAATATGAAATTTAAAGTAATTATTTAGGGAATAAATTGTAGATTGAAGTGCCATAAAAAAGTTACAACCCCCCAGCTGTTATTAAGTGTAGCACTGCAAGACTGGATTTCCTCATTTACACTCAGTCAGCAGACTAAATCAATTAAGCCCTAAGTCAAATTTTAGATTAGGCACTTTTACAGAAACTGTTAAACAAAACCATGAGAAAGTTTGAATTTTAAGCAGGTTTTTGCACTGCAAGTCCCTTTAAGGTGTGGTTACAGATGCAGGGAGGTGCTGACATTAGATATCTGTTGTTCCCAGAGAGAAATAAAACAAATTCTCATAGACTTCTTCCATGACAGAGAAATTAAAATTCATTAATACCTCCTCTTCCACTAGTTTCTGGTTTCAATAAGTGTGTGCTAATTTGTTGGAACTACATTTGGAGGACTTAGAAGTACCAGACAAAAAACTGAATGCACTGGGGCCATAGATCCCATCTAACCAGAAAAGCTAGAGGAGGATGAACTAGCGTGATGTTAATGCACAGTAGCTTTTCTGCCCTGATTCCTTGCACACATGCTCCTTTTGCATTAGATATCAAAATGAATTAAGATAAACTGTGGAAAGGTGAAAAGGAGTTGAGAGAGGTCCTAAGAAGTGGGTAGAAATGAGTGCCAAGTACTAACTTGAAGGAAGCCAAGCTAATGCATTTTATACAAAGAAAAAGAAATCAAGCACAAACCCATGAACTGAGGGTAGCCCAAAGAACAGTGAAGCTGAGAGAGCAATGGGTGGTAGCAGAGAGCAAATTATGTAAAGCTGATTGAAACAGTAAAGAGTGCCCACAGCCAGCACCAGAGCCATGGCTTGGTGCAGGAAACTCCCTTTGTGGTGCCAAAGGGATGGCTGGAGCTGTGCTTCCTTCCCTGGGTTGTGTGGCTGTCTTCTTGACAGTGAAGCAGATACTGACTGCTGCAATTTAGACCACAGAGCAGCCGATGTGGGGATTAATTGGTGCCAAAAAATGAGAAAGTCTGAAGAAGTAACAGCAGCACTTTAGAGGTTAACTGTGAGGAGCACTCTGGTTTTGAAGCAGAAAGTCAGAATCCTGCTTCTAAACAAAAATTTAGAAGGTCGCCTTTGTTTTCGGCTTTGGCCAAAGCCATGTGCTAGAAACGTCTTTGCTGGGCAAAGATGAAAAGTTGCATGCCTGTAGCTGCTTACAATGACTATATGATCTCACAACTTGGCCCACTGGTTTTTGTGTAACAGAAATACCTCGTAACCCAACATCTCCAGCAATGCACAAAGCAGGCACAGCTTGTCTGCAGTGCAAGCCATGTAAAGAGCTGTTCTGCCTCTGAAACGTGAGCTTTTTAGGGGCAGCTCCATAAATGTCAGTTACTCCCCTCTCCCACTCTCCCTTGTTAACAGTGCAAGCAGAACCACAGAGGTCCTCTTCCTGCGCCACAGCGTGTTCACCACCACCACAGCCAGCAACAGCCGGCCCCTCCCCACCAGGGGCTTGGACTCTACCAGTGGCTTGGGTTTCGGTGCAGTTCAGAACAAGGTGCCTGAGAGAGGAGGCTGTTTGTCTCTTTCTATATCTTCCCTTTTGCCGAAGAGCATCATTTAAGGTTCAATTCAGACTTAGGGCCATGTGGAAGTTAGAAAGCATAAAGGCTAGAGGGCCACATGCCTCATTCGAGACTGGCTCTGTACCCAGCATTGACCATTCCTGAGTGCAGGCTTTGTACCAAAGGATCAAATCTCTGCAGCACAGCTACAAACCCGAGAGAAAAATGAGGTCACAAATATAGGCCAATTACCCATGCATCACGGAACAAGAAATCTTGCAGAACAGCCTTTTTTCTTTTTCGGTTGTTCATCTCCCAGTGTGGTTTGCTTCTGTGGTCTTCGAAATCAAAAAAAAGTAAAGGATGCCTCGTGACTCACGCTGTTGTATAGCAGTGTTGTTACTGATCACCAAGGATCTGCTGGTCACGGGAAGCAAACTGAAGGCTCTCCAGTTGCATCCAATAGCATCTGTACGTTTTCTTGTCGCTTCTGTGCTTTTGCTCAGGTCAACTGCTTTCTCAGATCCATATTATGCTAATGAATAATTTTATTGTTACTTGATCCTCCCTGTGCTGCCTTGAGGCATTGGGGAAGTGAATTGAAACAAACTTTCAACAGCTAAGAACATGAAAGAGACCATCCAGATCCAACAAACCTAATCAAAGTCAGAGCTTATTTTCTTCCTCTGAGGTTCCAAGAGTATAGGAGTCCAGAAGATGAGCTGTGGTAAATTGACCACATAGGTGAAGACAGACCGCTTCCTGGGGTATGGCTGCCCCTTTCCTCCCTTACTTTTGTTCATAACGTCAGGGCTTAATCTAAATAAACCCACAGGAGTCTGTTTGCTACCAGCCTGGACCACACAGTTGTTTGGCATGGTCATCAGTGAACTGTGGACATTCTTTAGACAAATATGATATTTCATAGAATTTAATATTCCAGCTCAAAGCTGTGGCAGTGCAGAAAAATCGTACCTGCTGGAGAATTTGCCAGAACTTTGGGGAAACCAGGAGTTTTGCCACTCCATGTGTTGCCCACCAGCATAAGGTGCCGTGAGGGTGGTCCCTACTTAGCACCTGGTTATACCAGAGAAGATGAATTTAACTGTGTGATGTTAAACCTACCTAAATGAAAAAGCGTGGGGACACTGATGTCTCTTATAGCCTTGTGTTAACCTCTACTGCAGCAAACTGCACATTAAATAAAACTAAACAAGCACAAATTCATATCTGGTATCAGTTAGGCATAGAAAGGAGTGATGAAGGACAGTGGAAGATCCTCTGCTGTGTATTTGAGGCCTAATATTTGAAGCCTAAACTGGTGTCAGTTCTGAGCCAGTGGTGAAGCAGTGTGGGACCAGTGCTGAAGTCCTGGGGTAGCATGGTGAGGCACACTCGGGCTGTGTGGTGCAGAGCCTTCCTCTCACCCTCAAATTTGTGCAGTGGTGTTAGCAAGGAGTTAGGGTATTCTTCCTTCCCATCAGTTTGAAAGGTTGTGAAAGGTATAAAGTGCTGTTCTCAGAAGTGCCCTCTGTCTTCATTAGTCTTGAGGCCAGTCAGACTGGGAACTCAGCCATGCTAACCACTGCATAGGTAGCCACAAGATGGTTGCTTAAGAAGTCCTTTGACTGTTTCAAATACCTTCCCTTTGAATATGGTCTGTTTCCTCTTCAGTTTTCTTTCTGACTTTTCTCACTAACTTTGTTGCCTTTGTTCCCCTGTGTCTCCTACTGGGTCCCTCTCCCTCTGTAGCTGTCCCTGCATTACCCCTGCTTATGCCACCTCCTCCTCAGCTCCCAATTGCACTGTGATCCTAACTGACATAGCTGTGCTCCCACCATCCACCTCTGCTCCCAGCACTAGGAGAAATGAGTTTTGGGCAAATGTAGCCCAAAGAATGACCCTCTATTCCTTATGGCACTGACCTGCACCTCCATAGGTATGTTCACAGGTCTGCTACAGACTCTGTGGGTGACTCTGGATAAGCTGCTTAATGAGTCTGTGTGCCAAGTTCTCATCCGTAAAATGTGGGTGGATGGACATGCTGCAACCTGGCAGGTTGACAGACGGTACAGCTCGTGAAGTTCATTACATGCCCAGCACCACCGGTGCCCTTTTAGATTTTCTCCCATGCTCATCCAGTCACCCTCTTCCTCTATGACCCAGAACAATGGCCTCTCATTACAACTCAGTGACTCCCTGCTGAAAGTGAGCTGGTTTGCAGCTGGCCCGCTGTTTCAGTGTGGGATAGGTCTGAAGAGCCTGCAGCACTGTTGCTTAGAAGGAAAAGAAACCCACCCTTTCTATGATCCTAGCCTTTAGAGCAACTTGGGGAGGAGAGAGACAACAGACTCTTTTGTATGTGGGTGGGAGGCCTGGCTAATATCTCTGCTGGTCTTCTCAGGGTCCTGGAAGAAAACTCCTGAATTGCCTTCAGCTCAAACAGATTTGGTTTCCCCCTAAAAAAACTGTGCAATTCCTGTAGAGCTCAACAGTAGAGGCCTGCACTCTTGGTGGGGTGGAAGGAAACATCCACCCTGAGACAGCAGGCTGGCAATTACCACAGGAAGAAGCTGCTGTTTAGGAGAGCTTCAAAGCCATGGATGCTAAGGTACTGTAACGCAGACTGAAAAATGCTGTGGGCCTTGCAGGGCAGCAGAAAGAGAGAATATGAAAGATGTTTAATATAGGATCTTACCACCTCAGATACAACAAGATTAAGTTAGAGGCAGTGAGCAATCTCTGCATTTATGACTAACTATTAAAAGAAACAAGTCTGATTCTGATCTTTTCCAGTTATTAGAAAGATGAGATTTAAACTTCATCGAAAATCATCTGAAGACATTTCCAATACAAAGCATCCTCAGTACATGGCTTATAGCAAATTGAACTCTTTCAAAGCTTCTTTTTTCTTCATTCAAATATCAGCTTTTTATTTAACATACAATCAGAGGAGAGCTTGTAAGAATAAAACCTTGCGCTGCCTTCAGTGAGGGGACATCTTCCACAGTAGGAGCTCAAAATAAACAAGAATCTCCTGTTGCTTCTAAAAATCTTTCAGTCTAATGTTCTGTCTTGCCTTTTACAGTCTTTGTTGCACTCAGCTGTGACAGAAAAGGAAAATTAGCATGAACAGAAGTTAATTCAACTTAATAAGAAACCTTTCAGGGAGAACAGCAAAATCACTGGCTTTTCCCACACACTTTTCGTCGCAGGCTGGAATGGCCTCTCTCTTACCTTCCATTTTGCTTTACCAGGGAGGATCTTCATTACATGCTTGAGAACTTCTCTCCAGCTGTTGGCATGATCTCTCCTTTACCTTTTGCGGGCAGTGGCACATCTAAGTGGAGGGATAGTTCCGTATGCTCCATCCCTGGCAGTGTTCAAGGCTGGGTTGGATGGAGCCTTGGGTGACACGGTCTAGTGTGAGGTGCCCCTGCCCATGGCAGGTGGTTGGAATTAGATGATCTTAAGGTCCTTTCCAACCCTAACCATTCTATGATTCTATGAAGTTCAGTCTTCCCTTTACCTACCATCATCTTGCACTGAGAAGTTTTGTTTGAGAGTACTGAAACTTTGCAGCTGGTTCAGATGATGATGAACTCGCAAGGGGATAAATTACTTTCGTAATACCATACTGTAACAAGAATTTGGTTTTTGAATCATTAATACTGCCATCAGTTCCACTTCTGTAGAGCAGGGGGAACTTCTGAATTCTGAGGTATAGGTCACGGTTATCAGGCAACAGCATCTCCGTAATACAGAACATGAATCTAGTAATTACAGTGTAGCTCCTTTCACAGTTTTGCACAGTAATAACATTGAGGCACCACAATGCAAGGTCTTTTGCTGTATTTGTTTGGATTAAATTTTTAAGCAGCCCCACATGATTACTTCAGGACTTCCAGGAACCTTCTGTCTGAGCTCAGCTGGTAGGAGTCTCTCTCTTTCACCAGCACATCTGAGGCATGGTGTTTATCACATAAAATTACTGGGAAAATTGCAGCAAAAGTCCTGTATTAGTGGCAGGTGCTTTCCTGTTTTAGCAAAATTCTCTGCTTGATGACTTCTAGGAGGTAGAAGAAAATGACTGGCTGGGCCTGTTGTCATTTCACCATTTCATCTAGCAGCGGTCAGAAGTATTTTGGGAGAAACCAAGCTTTGAAATAGGAAAAGGAATATTGTACCTGTGAAGCAATGAAAGAACAAGACTGCTGGCCCAAATATTCCTAGCTGGGGCATGATCCTGACTCCAACCGATGGCCTGTGATGTCAGTTGCACATGGACAGAAAGAACGCTTTGAGGGTGAAAGAAACATATCTGTCAGATGGTCCTCTCTGAAGAGAGGTGCTTTGTGGGGGCATGTTATGACCAGTTCTTCCCTGTCTCTCTTTGTAGGAGGAAGCAGATAGAGCCAAGACTGCTTTGCATGAGTACACAGAGAGGAGCCACGGGGGGCAGCTGCAGACCCTGGTGAGGACATCCCTGCTAGTGTCTAGGCAGTGATTCCTGGGACAAGCCCTAAAGTTTCAGGGTGGTGAAAGCCCACTGGGGATGAGTGGTGGATCAGTGCAAAATCAGATGTTTGCCAACCCTGGTCAACAAAGTGGGGGGAAGCTGCAGCGAAGCAGGAAGTGGTTATTATTAGCACACTTTCCCAAATCTCAATTGGAGGCAAACAAAGCATCCTGGGGAGGAGAAAGTATGGGTAGCTATCAGTTGCTGGCTTTATCAAGGGTGTCCTCATATACACCCATGCTTTTTCCCTTCAGTAAAGAACATGTCTGTGCTGCACAACACAATCATAGGAACACAGAATCATAGAATAGTTTGAGTTGGAAGGGACATGTATAGGTCATCTAGTCCAATCCTGCCTGCAATAAGCAAGGGTGACTTCTGTGAGAAGCTGCTAGAAGCTTCCCCCATGCCAGATGGCTCCAAGACAGACCCAGTGCTGGCCAAGGCCGAGCCCGTTGGTGATGGTGGTAGCCATCCTTTACCTCCTCTGGGATAACATAGTTAAGAGTGGGGAAAAACCCTGCACAACAGCAATTGCAGATAAAGAGAGGAGTGAGAAAATGTGAGTGAAACAGCTCTGCAGATACCAAGGTCAGTGAAGAAGGAAGGGGAGGAGGTGCTCCAGGCACCGGAACAGAGTGTAATCACAGTGGAAAAATCAATTTTATCAAAGCACTAACCACCAGTAAGTGACTGCATGCATGAAGACCTAAAGATCAAATGATTACAGCAGTTGCCCACTCTTAGAAGGGAAGTGGAAGGGAAACTATCACTATACACTGCAATATGAATTCAGAGAGCTGTATTAGCTGTTTACAGCAGAGAATCCTCTGTCAACAACTGCTCTCCCTGTCATCTGCATAGCACCCCAATTTGCTTTCCCTCCTAATTCACATGGAAATTCATGGGTATGCTCAAGTCTCTAAAGAGACTGAGACACCTAGCTTCTGTTGGCTGCAGTAGGAGTTAAGTGCCCAGTACTTGTAAAACTTTTTAAAAGCAGAATGATTTGAACATATGCCTGGTTATCTCACTGATTCACATCTGACCATAGATAGGGTCTGTGATTAGAACACAACCACCTTCCTACACCAGCCTGAACAAATGATTTCTCAGTGGTGAGTGTTTAGGAACAGTAATTCCCACTGTGCAGAATACCTAGAAGATTTTCCTCCTTGCAGAACAATCTCTTGTGGGAGATTTTCTCTGGGTTGCCTCAGATCATCAATGTGGTTAGCGGTTACAGCCTGCGCTGTGGTGTAGAGGTAAAATGAGAGAGTCACTGTCTTATTGAAGTGACCAGTCATGCCCTCTAATTTGTCTTTACAATTGGGAAAATCACAGAGCCAAAAAGCACATGCTGCCTGTTGGTCCACTCAGGAGGAAAGAAATCTTTGAGCTATATCCAGCCCACGCAGTGGCTGCATATTGTGCAGACAAAATGTGCAGTTTCAAACTTAACTATTCCATTTCATCAGTTGTGCTTTTAAGCAGGAGCCAGGATACCAGATGCTTTGAAATTACCACATTAATCAACCAATTATATAAGCACCTTTTAAATTCTTTTAACTCTTACTCAGGCCATGAAGGTCTCTGCCATGGAAAGAGAGGTAATTGGGGCATTCCACGGTGTGGGTCTCTTGTAAAAACAGTCATATACAGAAAGTTCAACTCTAAAAAGAAATCAGGTTAATGTATTCAACCTACTCAGGTTGAAATGTCAATGCTTGGGAGTATAGACTGGTAACAGACTTTGAGAAACTACTTTAGTAGTTATTTCAATGAGACATGAAACAGAGTGAGCAACTGAGCAAGCAACAAAAAAAAAAGCAAAATGTAACCACAACGGGTATGGTTTGACTACAGCATCAAAACCACAGAAATTATGTCAGCAACTGCATGTTTAACTCTGCTTGTCTCTATGCCTTGTGTTTGCAGCACTTCTGATATGAAAACTCACTTGTCCTCTACAGTCTAATGTAAATTAATCATATATCAGTGGGCAATTCAGCAGAACTTTTTTGCAGGGGACCATTTGCTTCAGAAGGCAGCAGTTACTTGGAAATACTTTGCGATATTCTGTCTTCTTTGTGGTGGTACATTTCATTAAAACCAAACTAGATCGACTTTAGCAAGAACTTGGTTTTAAGCCTTTCAGTGTAGCTGCTGTGTTAAGCTTGGTCTCATTATGACACATTATGTAACTGTTACGGTAACATGGGCTTGGTTTCATGGATTTGTTTACCCAGATGCAATCAAAGAATGTCGTAATAGGTATTTCTGATATATAAATCTCCACTGGGCAGGAGAGACACAGGAATGAAAACCCTTCTCCCCTCCATGACCTCAGAAAGGATCTTTACAATTAAAGCAACCTGTTCCCACTGCCTTGTGCAGGTGGTGGAGAACAAAGGATTGGGACTCATGTTGTACTTTCTTCCTTGGGATTTCAGGAACGAACATGTATTTTCTGGTTCATATAAGTTTCCTGTGGTCAGAGAAGGTAGATCAGTGAGATTACAGGCATCTGACATGTTCGTTCAATTGCCCTTTGGTAATACAGGGATTATATCATTCTGTTCGTCACTGTAAAGTCACATTGCTTCTGGCATAACCTTGGGAGATTCTTTCACCAGAAATGGTTCTTAAACTTCTCTAAGATAAGCAGCTGAAGGGCAATGCTAGAAAACAAACCAAAACCAGTGTAATTGAGGTAAAAGTTCTTAAATTAAAGGGTAGGAAATTGTCTGCTCAAGTTGTTTTCACGTTGGAAAAAAGCATGATTTCAATAAACCATATATTTACCTTCAGAATGCCTTTAGCTATCCCAGAAACATTTTGATGAAAAATTGAAATGTGTTAATTAGAAAATGCTGCTCTTATGTCTCATGGGAGTTGTTCTTTGTGAATTCAAATATTTTCCTGTCTAGGTTTCTGTGAGACCTTAGACTATGGAATGATATTACTCATTACCTACTTGCTCTATCCAAAGCTAGGAAATGTAGTCTGATTTGTAAGATCAGACCACAAAAGAGAATAAACAACTATATAATAGCTCATCTGTGCATCTTGATGTTTTTTTCTAAATCGGCATTTTTACTACACAAACTTCCATCAAAAATCCATCATTTTTTTATTTAAAAGACTTTTGTTTTCAACAACATTTTCTCCAAGAAAGTATTTTTAACCAGCTTTCTGAAGCCAGTGATTATAAACGGCAGGATACACTTACTGCTCTTTATGCTTCTTTCTGGATGCCAGGCCAGCTGGGAACTAGTCTGGTTCTAAGAAGTGATGCTGCAGTGAAACAGAGGAGTGCTTTGAGTATGACTGTGCTCTTCCTGCAGAAATTCCATGTTCAGTATGAGAAGAAATCACCTCTGAATCGTTACCATTTCCACATGACCACCAAACTGTTTCCCACTGGTTCTTGTCAGTTTTCCTCCATTTTCAAATTAAATAGCAAGTGCACTGGTTGAAGAAAACTGATAGATTGTGAGGTTTTACATATGTAGTCTCAGCTAGGGGCGAGACATAAGCACTGGTTATGCAGTCTCTCTCCTTCCCAAGTGCTGTTTAGAACCACTGTCCGTTTAATCTCCCGAGTCCTATTTGCTCCCATGGCAAAAGCCCTGTAGAAAGCCTTTTGGAGGGCTCTGTCTTCTCCAACTGGTTTGGCAGAGGTGATTAAGTAATTAAAACATTGATGGATAGCAGTCAATGTGAGACAGAAGTCAATGCTGGGATCATGTTATTTCAGTCCCTGACACCTGCATGAAGAGGGCTGCATCTGACACCAGGGAGTAGATGAAGCAGGTGGGAGTGAAGCTGAAAATATGAACAAAAAAGATCGAAGGGAAAGCTAGTGGTACTACAAAGTGCAATGCTGGAGAGAAATTATGGACACAAGAGGTGGAAATAAGAGAAATCTAGAAAAGCTGAACAAAGAAAGAGGAAGAAATAGGGAGAACAAAAAACTAAATATAGAAATACCAAAACCAGAAAAAAGCATGTTTGGCAGTGAATGAAAAGCCATATGCAAACAAAAGAAGGAAAGTTTTAAAGAATTAATGAGAAAAAAACCCCAACCATACTGACAATATAGGATAATAATGTTAAAAAAAAGGTAAAAAATAGGTAAAAACCTGAATGTAAATATGGAGTTTACATTTTGTAGTCTGAAGAGATTAGAACCTCAGATAGATGGCTAGATTTTTGAATTAGATTAGACTGGTCTAAAATTAACTGAACAAACATTAAAGCAGGATGGAACAGAGTGGGGTGTATGTGCTGACTTTCTTTTAGAATTAAAAAACCCCCCAGGTCATTCCAGAAGAAGCATGTGGGTTCTGGAATAACCCAGATGATGGTTTTGTTTTCCTTATCTTTCAATATTTTCTTTCCTTAATTAGTGGTGGCAGAAAACTAACGTAGTGAGATTTGAGAAACCACAATAACCATTAGCTACACAAGAGTAGATTTCCTTTCAGGGTTCTAACATATGAACAAAAACTAACTACATGGGGGGGGGGGGTCCATTTGCATAACATGCAGATTTTCAAATAGTTGTGATAAAAAGAAAGAAACCCTTTCCACTTGCCACGGTGTGAAGTGAAGCACAAAACGTCTGCAAGGAAGGCTGTCTGGGTTTTGTAACTGGGTCAAAAGAAAGTGTACTGAGAAGGTAAGTTGAACTAGTTAACTTACATTAACTTGGGCATTCACCTACGTGGTGAATTCTTCACTTTCTGAAAGACTGTTGTTCATGCTGAATAGTGAATATATTGCAGACTAAAAGCATGAGATACTCAGAAAACCGCTGAATATGGAAGAAGATGAGCAATAGTTTTTACGATGGATAAACTAAACTTCTGATTTGTCTTTTAATTAACTATTAAAATTCTTATTTATCTTTAGTGACTCTCATTCCATGAATCAGTGTTGACAGTATTCAGCTGCTTCACAGGCTAATCTGTCAGTATTCAAAAAGCTTTGGCGGAGTGAGCTGCTGGAAACTGTTACTGGAAGCAGAAGTGCTTGTTTGAATATGGACTACAGTCATCATGGACTTAGTCGATGACTTGAAATCACTTCCATTTTTGTAATACAGGGGGATTTTCTACTTCTATTACTTATTATTTGCTGCTTACATGACTGCCATGGGCTAGGTTTGTCTTTCTGTAATGAAATTTGCTTTACAAGATATAGATCCACCTCTTTAGTCTCAGTGTTATGAGAAAGAAGCTCTTAAAAGGCCCACAGTGGAATGGCTCACAGTGAAATACTGGCAAATTCCTTTACCAACATAGATTGTGTTCTTACTCTGAATTTTCTGTTTTTAACAGGATTTGAGCCCATGTTTCAAAACATCAGAGACTGTGATGAAAATGTTATGATGGAAATTTTTATTAATTATGAAATCATACAGTGAAAAGTACTTCACTATTGTGATTAAGGATGTCTTGAAAGAGTCATAAGGTCTGGGCAGCTTTCCAATCATCTCAATGTAGAAAACCAAAATGCAGTGCAGTTCTTTAGCACCCTTCGCCACATCACTGCTCATGCATCCTTCCCACTCACTCCCTGCCTCTGTCCTGCCCTTTCACATTGACCGACAGTTCAGCTGTCCTTGCTCATCTTCATAGGCCAATTAAAGCATAGGTGTCCTTCAGCAGCTCTTGCAAGTCACTAAACCTGGACTGCTTCAGGCAGTTAAGATACACTGGCGAGCGTGGTGGCTGCTGAGAGTTCAAAGGCTGTCCCACAGACCACAAAGGTCCATTCAGTGCCATGTCCTGCTTCTGAAGACGGCCAGATACAGACACCTGGGGAGAAGAACATCTGCCTCATGACTTGTTCATCCTTGCAGCTTTTAGGAATCTGTCTTTTGACCATTGCTGCACCCTGGTCTTTTAACTGCAGCTGCTGGTTTGATTTGTCAATAGAAATTTTAAATAGAGATAATCTTTCAACAGTTGTTTCTCTTGGCCTTCTATCTTTACCTCTTCTTTTCTACACTGAAACTTACACATCTTCTTTCCTCCATGTAACTTTACCAGACCTTATTTCGAATACACAGCTACATACACAACTACATTACGGATTTATTCATAACTTTCTCCATATCTGTAATGACAGGGAACAGGTTAGTCCAAACAGCAATGAAGAGGCCAAATTAATCTTACAGTGAGTTATCTGAACCACAGTGCAGATAGATTTCACACTTTTTGGGCTTTGTATGCATCAAACAGTGAAGATGGCTTTTCAGCAGTAACAATCAAAGCAAGCATGCATGCACTGTGTCCACAGGTGCTCACACATATAGGAAAAAACAAAACTTGCATTTCAGGGCTTTTAAGTATCTTTGTGTTGATCTATGCAAATATATTGGGATTTTGTCATAGCTGCAGTCAAGGTCTTGGTTCCCATGAAAATTAGCCATTGAGAAAATGAAATGTGCCTGCTTAAATTAGAATGAATCATTATGACATGATACTCTAAATCTACTAAGTCATATTTTGACACTATGCAGCATTTTGGTTTCGTTCCCTGGGTATGGTTAGCAGAAAGCAGTGCCATACTGAAGCTGTTAGGAAGCCACTGCTATTGTTGTATGTTCAGTTTTGAAAAAGAGGTGAGTGTAACATCTACTATCCTGCATTTCTTTGGTTCCAGCATTCTATTAATTTACTGATATCTTACAAGGCTGTCTGTATTAATGCCATCTGATGTTTCTAATGGGTTCTCAAGCTCCAACTGAAAGTTCACACACACAATTTCTGAAATAAATGAAGAGTTTAAAGAGTTTTTTTACTAGTTGTGTTTTTCCTGCTAATGAAACATCTAAGTTGTCATCAGAAACTAAGGTCTGGAAAAGAAACACCATAAAATAAAATATTTTCATGTCTAATTCCAACTAACTTTAACAACAGATCTGAACAGAATGCACAGAAACAGCAAATGTTTGTGCCAAACAGGCATATACAATTGCATGTTCCTTCTTCACCTTGAATATTTTGTGTTAGCAGTTCAGACAAAGTGTTTGGATAATGTGCACCTTGAAATTTACCAGATTATTATTATTTTTCTTCAGAAAACCAGCAATTATTCAATTTGGTAACTAACAGTTGTCTCAGTGACAGTAACTACTGTAAGTAATCTTGCTGATTTAAGTAATTAACAATTAAACTGCCTATCTGCATGACATGAAGAACACCCTTTGCAAAAATAGACCATCATTCAGCATGTGTTTTGAGCACAGTGAAATTAACACCCTACTTTTTATGATTCTAATGCTAGCACATTAGTCGTAGGTAGCCTAATTACTAAATGACTTGCCTCCAGCTTGCATGCTTCCAGCACAGATAAGGTTAAATACTTTCTTTTACGTAAAAAAGCAGGTTATTATTACTGCTTGTGAGGAGGAAGTGGTGATTATTTCAATTTAACTCCGTACCTTTAACTATTGCTGTTATTTCTTGTTTTTCAAATTAGAGCGTGCTCCTGTTGAGGCTGATGGTAAATGTGCTTGAAGCAGCCACAAAAGAATGTAACAGTATCACACATCCTCTTTCACATGATCTTCAGACCATTTGCAAATCTGGTAAGTACTAAAATAAAATAGGTGATTTATAATGTGTATATATATATATGATTAATGTTTTAAACCAAACACGTTAAGTTGGAGTGTACTTACAATGGCAGGCAGTGCTTAAAAACTACTTCTTGATCCCCTCCAAGTACTGAGAATTTTTTACCTTATAGAATTCTGTCTGTTTCCTGAGGTCTTTCTTTATCCATTGTCTTCTTTGGCTTGTACAGCTCAAATAATGTATTCATATTTAAGATTGTAGTTTAGTCTTACTTTTGAGTACTCACATATTGCTTTCATAGTGAAAAGAAATACAATAGTGTGGATAAAGTGGAAAAATAATAAGCTAAAAAAAGCAAGGCTTATATATTTAATATTCAGAACATAAGTATGTTGGTGTCCACGTGCATAGACATTTGTCCATATGTAGCATATGAAAAATGTTAGATCACACGCACACCATATATACGTGGAAATTTATTTTTAGTAATTACCTAATACATTAATGTTATAAAAAGCCATAAATATGCAGATTATAGATTATAAAGGTGCATACTGAAAGTCTGTTAGAAAGATTTAAATTTTAAAGAAAATTGCTTTTCTAGAGTTCTGATTCCACTTCCTTTGCAGCCAGTGCATCCTCTCACTAACTTCAGTGAATGCTGTTTTAAATTCAGAAAAGGAAATCAGCTCAAGAGCTTTAAATCAGGTTCTAAATCTGATCTATGTGATTCTGGTTTCAGTTGAGTCTTTCTCTACTACTCTCATACCAACCACCCTCATGAAGTTTTGCTGGACATTTGAAGTACTTTTCTGAATAAATGTGTTACTGGTGGTGCCTTTGGGAATTCCTACGACATCAGGGAGAGCACAGAGCTCTCCTATGATGTGTAGCTGTTGTTCCCTGAAGGCTTCTGCTGAGCTCTTCTGAGGGCTAGAGAGCCCTTCTTCAGTGCTCATCTGAAGAGACCTCCTTTCTTAGCCCTGCTTGCAAGCTGCAGGCATTTCTTGTAAATGCCTTCAACCTGTCTTCTTCTAAACATTGTACTTACATCTGGCTAAGTGGAATGAAGAGTGATTGTTTTATAGAGAATATATGCTCTCAGGGCTCTGTTTCTGTATTTTAACCATATATGTCCTAGAAAGATACGAATATTGGATATCTAGAAAGACATTTTTCTTACAACAATAAAATAAGTTTCTAAAATAATAATCTAGACAGGTGCCCATTTAGTGCTGTCTCACTGAAGAGTTACTGTAGTTGCAGCCAAGCGCAAAGGGTAACAGAAACACCGAGCAAAGGCATGGGCATCTGGCTGGCTGGGGTCAGAGGACTGTAAAGCAGCAGGTGGAGACTAGTTGCTCAAAGATGGGCTGGGGGGACCACAGCCCCACGTGAACTGTACAACTTACCTGTTTGCCTTACCTTTCTACATGTGGGAGACACTTTAAAGTGTTTAAAGCCTGCTTCAGGAGCTGTTAAAGCACTTTCAGGCTGTCATATGCCTACAGCTTCTAAAAAACAGCTTTGAAAAACCAGCAGAGGAAGCAGTGGTGGTTAAAGATTTATTTAAAGGGCAGGAAAACCAGAGAAGCTGTGATGCTTAAGCAAAATCATATAGTGTGGCTTTTTACTCATCTGCAGTCTTCTGTCATGAGCCAGCCTCCTCAAAAGAGTCATAGAGTTTCATCCTTACTGTGCTTTTGGAGAGCATTCGGTGCTTTTCCTCCCCAGCTTCCCAATTATATCTGGGCTGCATCTGCCCCACTTTCGCAGGTTATCTACCTGTCTTTCTCTCTCTCCCTCAGAATTCAGGTAATTCCCAGACAGGAAGGTTTTGTTTAGCTAGACTTAAAGTTGTTCTGTGCACATTTCCTAATTAGCAGCACAACTAACAAAAAGCAGACAAAGTATAGACAAAACTGTCATTCACAGCCTTAACAAACGTGGGACCTCGTGTCACCCAGTCCCTGCAATTACTGAATTGCTGGTATCTGCCAGTCTCACAGAGCAACTGATGGAAAGGAGGACTGAACTCATGCAGGGGAATGCCAAGGAACTACATCTCCTGCCCATGGATTCCTGTGTAAAATTAAACAAATCATTTAAGCCCAACTTTGTGCATGTAGCTGCCAATGGCATGTTCCTCATTTTATCTGTCTATGACTTTAGACTCTGAGGTCTGATTTGGAGAAGCCTGAGCTTGGCTACAACCAGAGTCAATGGATTTAATGCTTTACATAACTGAAGCCCTTCATAATGCTAAGCCCTCTTAAAAGTGATGTTGGGGGGGGGACAGGCATCTTAAACTGAATATTTCAAGTGGATACTTACTCTAATGACTCAGTTCTCAGGTTGTTTCCCTGTAAAATAAATATAATAATAATTTCTCACCACAGGGTGTTGTGCAAATTAATTACCATTTGTAAAATACTTCAGTAGCATCACAGTGATGAAGAAACATATTATTTTCATAAAGTGAAGTCTATAACACAAAGACCCAAATGCTGAACAAAGGAAAAACAACAGTAGTGCTCAGTCTGTTCATATGTTGTATACTATCCTTTACACAGTAGAATGCAATTATCCTGGCACTCTTAGGTTACCTCAGTAGTATAATAAAAACCTTCAAGTAATGTGATGTTAAAAGTGCTGAGACACACCGATAAAATGCCAGAGCAAAAAATCAAATAGTCACAGTGCCATATTGCTGTTATGGCATATACAAAGTTAGTTCTGTTTATTTGTTCTGTATTCCCCTCAACACACCGATTTCTTGTGGTGCAAAGTCAAGGTGAAATAGAAGTCACATATTCTCTTATATCGTTTATTACCTCCATAAATAAACATTCCATAGGTAAGATTGTGCTTTTAATGATACTGTTACAAACCATCCACTTTCCACAACTGCACCTTGTGCTGCAGAAATGTGTGATTTGTTGAGATGCTCCTCTGTATTGTTGATACAGTAGAAGTGATGAGATTCTTCTTTGAAGAACAGTTTTATTTTCAATTGTGGAAATAAATTGTTCACATTTCTTGTGCTGGTTCCCCAATCCAATCTACTTTATTTTCTTTACAGAAATACTTGGGAAAGTATTTTGAAGTTCTCAACATATTTTACTTTCTGAGAGGTGTACTGCCAAAATGAATTGTGTAAGTACTTAATTGATAAACTATATTAGTACATCAATAAACCAATGGATCTGGAAGTCCCAGCTCTTTGAGGCTGCTGGTTCAAATGCCCTAATCTCAGGAGTGATCAGCTGAAGAGATGTTTCTGACAGCAGTTATGCTGTCAAAGCACACTGTTTATTGGGTTTGCACCCTTCTAATGTAATTATAGGTTTGCTGTTTGTGGTGTGTGTCTCAGGTTAGCCTTCCTGATTTGCCTGTCTAGCTGAGTGAAGAGAAGTAATCATTCTGGAGCCCTTCTAGGGCCTTTTCCCATCCCTTGATGACACTAAAGGAAGTCTAGACCCCAGCTTCAAATTTAGACTTTTAAACTGTAAGGTATTCTGTGACACCAGACTAATCCTTTCTGCGTAACGTATTTAACGATGGAAACCTTTTGCCCACCCAAAAATGTTATCTCCATGTTCATATTTTAATTCAGATTTTGTGAAATTCCGGAGTTAGTCTCCTCTGCAGTGTTAAATGCGTTTGTAATTGGGCTGTGTTGAGTGGAAACAGTGTGAAACAGTGTAAAACAGTGTAAAGAAGGAAACAGTGATGTGGACTATCTTTAGATGAGTTTGGTACAGGCTTGAAGCTGAGATATGGGAAGGACTGAACAGAAGTATTACAGTTATCATGAGGGAAATTTCACTTCTATTTCAAATCATCAAGCCCTATAATACTTGTAAACCAAGTTTTGAAAGATTTCCAAAAAGTACTGTATTTGTATGACTTTGTTACCTATCATCATTCTACTATGTAGAAATTAGAGATTAATACCTCTGTGTTAATTGGTGACCTTTTCTTTTACAGACAGAGTCTTGTACCTCAGAATATCAATATTATTCAGACTACGCTTCTCTAATCACACAGCCTTGTTCTAAACTGGAAGTCAGGAACTTCACAAAAGTATTTCTGCCAGTTACATATTCGTTGATTTGTATCATTGGCCTAGTTGGTAACATCTTCGTAGTGATGACCTTTGCTTTGTATGAAAGAACCAAGTCCATGACAGATGTGTACCTCCTCAACATGGCCATAGCAGACATATTGTTTGTTCTCACTCTTCCACTGTGGGCAGTGAATTATGCTGCTGATGAATGGATTTTTGGTGATTTTGTTTGCAAAATCACCAGGGGTATCTATGCAATCAACTTCAGCTGTGGCATGCTGCTTCTGGCCTTTATCAGTGTGGACCGGTACATTGCTATTGTACAGGCAACGAGGTCATTTAAACTCAGGGCAAGAACACTCGCATACAGTAAACTCATTTGTTTGGCTGTGTGGGTATCATCAATTTTAATCTCCACTTCCTCTTTTCTATACAGTGAAAGTTACAGCTTCTCCAATGAAACAAAAAAGATTTGTGATCAGAAATTTGGTAGAATGTCTGAAAGTACAATGTTGAAATCACTACTGCTGTGTCTACAAGTTGGATTTGGATTTTTCATACCTTTCATATTCATGATTTTTTGTTATACATTCATAGTCAAATCCTTACAACAAGCTCAGAATTCCAAAAGAAACAAAGCAATCCGTGTGATTGTATTAATTGTAGCTGTTTTCCTACTTTGCCAGGTACCTTATAATATTGTTCTTCTTCTGACAGCCATAAATATGGGCAAAATAGACAAATCTTGTGAAAGTGACAAGATAATGGCCTATGCAAAATACACCACTGAAGCTGTAGCATTTTTACACTGTTGCATGAACCCTGTGCTTTATGCATTTATTGGAGTGAAGTTCAGAAGTTATTTTGTGAAGATAATGAAGGACTTATGGTGCAGGAGGTACAAGAAATACAATAAACGTAGTTCAAGGACAAACTCTGATATTTATCATTCAAGACAGACTAGTGAAACTCTGACTGACAATGGATCTTCTTTTACTATATAATACAATTTGAACACCATTACTACTGAAGGGCTCTTCTCACTGAGCAACCCATACCAGTGTCACTGTGCTTGTGACTGCAAGTCATTTAGGCTTCTCTGACCTTTAAGGGAGCTGCCATGGTCTACAACTCCTCTCAGGAAAAGAATTACAACAAAAGAATAACATCATCCTATGGAAAATTGAAATGATATTCATCTCTCTAACATTCACAGTCTTCTAAAGTGCAGTCTCTTAGAATTGTCAGGAAAATGAAGTTTGCAGAGGAATCCTCCTTGTTTTCGAAGGAAAAAATGCATTTCATCTGTCCTACATCACTGAAATATCCCCAAAATACTAAGTAAATTAACCAGGTTATGCCCAGGCTCATTCTACTTATGTTTATATTGTTTCTGTCTACTACTTCTCCTGGAAATCCTATTTAAGTGTAGGTCTACACTCTGCTTTTGTTACAGACAGGTCACGCTGTGACAATACTAACCTAAAGAGATGGTATTTTGAGCCAAGCATAGTAAGGAAAACAAAAAGAAATGAAGAAACAGGCTCAAGGCTGCTAACATAGCCATCTTAGGAGTTAGGTCTCATAGGCCCAGTACTACACTCCCCCTGCTCATTGGGACCTGCTTATACCAAGGCTAAGGCTGGTCAAAGCCAACAGAGAATATTAGAAGAATAGAAAATTATTAATTAAAGAGAACACTTAAATATCCATAGAAAGGTTTTATGACATCTCCTGAGAGTGTCTTCTGAACAGAGAATGGGGCTTTGGTTGAGAAATTCTTATCTTCTTTAGGCACAGGATTCAAGTTCTAGAATAGCTGATAACCTGGTGAATGTCTCTTTGTGAAAAGTTGTTTCTTTCTAGCTGAAATTCACACTCCACTTTTTTAAAGGCAGGAAACTGTACAGAACTGCAAGATTTGCAACACTTTTTGTTGGAACTTGGTCAGTGACCAAAAGTGTTGCATTTCTTGGTATTTAGCTACCATTAGTGAAGGTTTGTTAGGAATGGATTTACTAGCAAAAATATGCATATGTAAAATCTACGTTATATCTTCACAAATTATTAAGGACTGTATCTATAAATAGGAACAGTGTCTGACTTAATTAGATCAGAGGTTTTACTGAGTCAGCATTTGACTCGCTACGAATATAGGAATATTTATAATAAATGCAATTAGTTCTACCTGGCCATGACTTTTCAGCAAATCCTCAGTGGATCTTCTGCTCATTGAGTGAGCTTCACCACACCATAGCAGTCATTGTGGGATGGCAAAATCAACAGGAACAGGAACTGGAGGGCAGAGGGACAGGGTGGAGGAGAGAAGAGGAGCACCACTCTTTGGAGTCTGCTGAAGTACCTGCCAGTCCTCCACAGTTCCGCTGCATGAGAGCATCAACCATGTGTCTGGATTTGCTGTTGTGTGGGACATTGCGCTCCTACACTGTGTAAATTAAAACAGTTTGCAGATTCCTGTTTACCTTGGTTGTTTTGTTTTGTTTTATGTTCATGGCTGAAGACACAGTGGAACTTGGATTTCTAACCAACTTATTCAGTGACAGTGCAAAGGGCCAAGAAGGCCAGTGCTGGAGCTGAACATCCCTTGAGGAAGGGCCTTGATATGGCACGGCACGAAACGAGTGCTGCCTTGGGTGGTGCAATCCATCCTTGTCTACAGGGCAGTGTGAGGTTCTTAAATTTCAGTGCCAGGTGTGATAAAGATTGCATATTTTTATCATGACTGAATAGCAACTCAGACAAGAATATGATACAAAATTATGTAAATGCAGATGCATGCATTTGCTGTATATAGAACTGATGATATTCTGAAAGAGAATTCAACAAATAAAAAATGTAACTGAAAAGGAAAAAATCTCCTCAGATCTAAGAGTTTCTTGCTAATGTACTGCTTTCAAAATATTCTCTCATTCAGTACAAAATCACTCATATCTCAACAACATCGCTCTCCCTCAGAGGCTTCATGAAGGAGTGTGCCCTAGGGTGGGAAATGGATGACTGAAGCCTAGTGAGTGCTATGGTGGCTCTTGGGCAGCGCCCTGCAAGGCTCCAAGGCCCACGCTCCTGCTGGCCCTGCTGCCATGCCTGCATTGGCCTTCAGCCACTGAACAACCCAAACACCGCCCCAGTGGCTGCCAGGGTGGGGTTAGGGGATGAGGTGGTGGCCAAAAACCACTCGCCAACCCTGTGACTGTTATTTCAGAGAGGGCTTGCTGGCAGATGCCGGGTGGAGATCACAGAATCATTGGGTCAGAAGGGACCTTCAAAGGTCACCTAATCCAACCCCTTGCAATGAGCAGGGACATCTTCTAGGTTGCCCAGAACCAGGTTGCCCAGAACCACGTCCAGCAGGGATGGTGCATCCACCACCTCTCCAGGCAACCTGTTCCGGTGTTTCGCCACCCTCATTGTAAGAATGTTTTCCTGACATCCAACCATTACCCCTCATCCTGTCGCAACAGCTCCTGCTAAAAAAGTCTTTCCCCATCTTTCTTATAAGCCCCTTTTAAGAGATGGAGTTCTGGAGCAGGATGAGTGCACCATGACCTTGTGCAGCAGTTCTTGAATGAAAGGACATCTTCCCTTGGGGGTGAGAAAGGAAGGGGAAGAAAGCAAAGCCAGGGCCTTCCCCATGGAGGAGGCTGCCTCACGGGTCGCCAGCCCCTGGTAACCATGATGAACATTAGCAACTCAGTGCTGGGGTATCTGCCTCACACAGGAGGCAACACAGCTGCCTGGCTGCTGTGCTGTGGGAGGGAAAAATGCTCACTGGAAATAATGCTGTAAGGTAGAAAATGTACCCAGCTGCCCCCCGATTCTTGTGGCTGAGAAGTGTTGCTAAGGGAAGGGGGAATGTGGTGCATTTGTGGGGACTAAAACAGCACGCGGGGTATGAATTGTGCTGATGTCCAGGTCTTGCTAAAAATCCCACTTTGAGGTACAGCCAAAATCTTGGTAGCCATGAATGATCACCCTGTCTCTGGTAGAAACAGGGTGAAGGACAGGATGGGCTCTCAAGGGGCAGCTGAGCAGGCAGAGTGGCAGATCCAATCTATGGGGTGCTGGCTTTCTTATTCAGAGTTTGAGTGCAATTACAGAACAGAACTGTGGGTAGTTAAAATTTAATTTATGTGCAACACCTTCTTACTACTTGTTTGTGAAATCTACTGTAAGGTAAAAGTTCAAGACCAGTTCAGAGCAAAAGCAGTGGAGGAGGAGAACCCCACTGCTCAGTGTTCAGCAGCAGGCGGCTGCAGTGACGGGTTGGCCCATGGATGCTGCTGGTAGGCCCTCAGATATTCTCTTTCCTTTGGAGGACATGTCAACAGGACTGACAGGTGAACGGGTTGGTGTTGGGAGTTTAGAGCATGAAAAGAGCACAGATTTATAGGAACTTGTGTGTTACTTTCATAGTAACTTTTCATAGCTTGCTATGGGTGCTGTTTTTTACTATTTTCATGTTGTGGTAGCTCTGCAGTACACTGCATGGCAAATACATAATGAATTTTCTTTTTTGTTGCATGCATTTCATTGGTTATTTTCAAAGAAAAAAGACTTGGCTTATATAGGTCCATATTTCACACCAGTTTAAAGAGAGAAGTATACATACTGAGTCACGTCATGTCATACATGCAGAAGGTGCAGCTGATTGATAGGCTTTGAGAAGACAGTCATATCTTCCTTCAGCTGGGGGATGGGTTGTGGTATTGGTTGCATGTACAAGATCTCTGTTTGTTAGTGCGTTCCATTCTGCTTTTGGTGGCTCCATGGTGGCCCTGCTTGACACTTCCCATTTAAGCAGTTCAGAAGGAAGTAGGTCATCGGTGCACAGCGTTAAATAAAAGCATAATATCTCAGTGCAGAGAGCCTAAAGCTACATCTGTTTTCTGACATGTATCATCTTGGAAATGAACCTAATTTATTAATCAGCTCCCCATAAAAAGTGACAACTTTCTTCCCATGGTAGTTAAATTTTATGTGCTACCTTTTCTATTCATGTATTAATTTTCTTAGAAGAGTGATCACTATAATCTGGTGAACCTTCAAGAGAGTCACAGTGGACAAAGTCATTTGGGCCTTGCTACTAGCAAGGAAAGCCAGAGCAAAAAAATGGAAATCATATGCAAAGATAGATAGCAGTTGGAGATAATGAGTGGAAACTGAAGAGAAACAGGAAAAAAACAGTCTAAAGAGCCACATTTTCAGGATGGAAGGTTATTGGTAATGATTAAGTACATGTATAACTCTGATTTTATTATTTAGACCAATCTCTGCTTTGGATCTCTGTGGGGCAATCTTGTTAACTAGAATTGGGGGGTTTTGCTACAAAAGTAGCAAGAAGACGGTACTCCTAGCTTTCAGAATTTGGACAGAATTGGAACAAATAGTTCTAGATTAATTTAAAATGAAGATATTTTAAATATGTCAAACCATTTTGCCTCATGAAACATCTAAAATGCTTTGGCATTTCTGGTTAGTTTTCAGATACTATAATAAAAAGTGAGGAAATGATTTCACAAAACCACTGAAAGTCTTATAATGCTTTTAATGCTGCTGCTGAGCAGTCAGGACATTATTCCTATTACCTCCTGCCACCACCTGTAGGTTAGGAGCTTATACCCTCTTTGAAGCTATTTATGCAAAATACGGCTCTAAAAAACAAACCAAAGGATTATGTTTCACTCTTAGATTGTACTATAACCGATAGCTCTTAATTCTCTTCTGAGTAGAGTAGTTGCAGGTCCTTCAGGCTGAAGAGGGAATTAAACAACATCTCCTCTACTGTGGGTGGATGACACGGGACCTGGTGATAATGCTGTGACTACTAAACAAGGAGCTGTTCTCTGAGCAGCTTTGAACATAGTTAAGTTCCTTTTATGACAAGTTCCTTAAAGAAATTCTCCATTTTTGATTGAATGAACTCCATTATCTAACCTGAGTTAAAAAGCATCTGTGTTTTATTTAGTCAAGAAAACAAAAAGTTATTTTGATGGTGAAAGTTCTTATTCACCAATTCAGGGTCCTTCTTCCTACAAACTGAACACCTTGTCGCTTGTACAATTTTCTCACTGATATCCACAGTTGGTTTTCTTTGAATTGATGGTATCTAGATGCACTATTCATATTTTTAGTGGAATCACCATCTTTTCTTTATTTTCATTGCCTTTCTTCCCGTATGAAGATAGGCTGAGAAAGTTGGGGCTGTTCAGCCTGGAGAAGAGAAGACTGCGTGGAGACCTCATAGCAGCTTTCCAATATCTGAATGGGGCTTACAAGGATGCTGGGGAGGGACTCCTCATTAGGGACTCTAGTGGTAGGACAAGGGGTAATGGGTTTCAACTTAAACAGGGGAAGTTTAGGTTAGATCTAAGGAAGAAGTTCTGCACAGTGAGGGTGGTGAGGCACTGGAATAGGTTGCCCAAGGAAGTTGTGAATGCTCCAGCCCTGGCGGTGTTCAAGGCCAGGTTGGACAGAGCCTTGGGCGACATAGTTTATTGTGTGGTGTCCCTGCTCATGGCAGGGGGGTTGGAACTAGATGATCTTAAGGTCCTTTCCAACCCTAACTATTCTATGGTTCTATGATTCTATTATTAGATACATACTGAATTACTGCACTGACAATTTGATCTATGTGTATAAAGCTGAGCTAAATCAGTCAAATTAATATTCTTCCATCAAAACTTCTAAAGCACTAATTCAGTTTTAGCATAGCTTTGTCATTCCTAGACATTTATTTTAGTTGATACAAATTAATTTAACAATATATGTTTAATCTGTAATCCCATCCCACGGCAGGGGGTTGGAACTGTATGATCTTTAAGGTCTCTTCGAACCCCACCCCTTCTACGATTCTACAATAAACTTGTGATTCACTGAGGATTAGGGGAAGTAGAGAACACTCAGCTCCTTCCATAAGAAAAAATGGCTGAACATTGAAGAAAGAGCTTTTCTTCAAAATAGAAAATATCTGTGATCTTGATTTACATCAACCATAGATAGTCCTGATACATCAGTACAGTACACTGTAGTTTTATTTCTGAAGAATTTGTGCTGTCTAGTGATTAGGAATTATAAAGAAAAAAACCTATCTAATTACCAGAAAAATGTGTGATTTATGTTTTTTGTTGTTGTTGTTTCTTAGCCTGAATTGGATGGTCCAGCCATGGTTTTGTTGTGTTTTCTGGTTCTATTTCTGAAAAACTTTTAGAGAGATAAGGAGCCATTAAAGTAGTTACAACTGGAACTCTAATTGCTATCCTCGATTTTCTTAGTTCATATTTTGCTAGTATTCAGTTTTTAACCTGTGAATTTCTGGTAGATATCTGATCAAGTTTTGCTTCTAGTCCACATAATCTGTTATTATTTTTGATGGTATCAAGTATGTTTTTATAAAAACTATTCCTACGTTCCATATTCCATTATCAAAATACAGAACAGAAGAAAAAATGGAATACAAGATACAAATAATGTACTGTTTGATAGAATGCATGAATTTGATTTCTGAATTTGATTTCTAAATTTGATTTCTAAGAAAGACCCATTATGAAAGTTAAAATAGTCTTATTAATGTGTCCTAAGTGAACTATAATGTATTGGAATCATCTGTCTCACAACATATTGTGAGAAACAGATACTATTCTAAGAATCCCTTAAGATTATTTCAGAAAACATGCGTTTCTTTTAGATGTCAAATTGTTTTTATTGTTACATTTTTAAAAATAATCTGTGCGCTTCGATTTTAGTCAGTTTGCTCACTCAGACTAGTGCAAGATTTCCCTCTAGTGGTTAAAACCCGTACAAACTGTCTGAAAGCATAATGCAGTATCTGTGCTGGTTTCCCATCACAAGGGATGCACGGGAATGTCAGACCTTAGAGAGATGTTATCACTTTGTAGATGTAATAAAAGCTTATTTGCACCCTGAATGAACAGAGGCATATTACAGAGCACAAGACAGTCATGCAGCTTACTTTTTTTTTTCCCAAAGCCCGGTCTTTTTGCATTGTTGTGGGTTTGAATTGCCTTTGTGTAATTGAACAATACGTACTCATTTAGATTTTATGATTTATATCAGTACACATTACCGATTACTTAAGCTTTCTTTCTCGGGAGGTAGGGATATCCTCCAGTTAACAGAAATCTTGTTTTTCCTTCATAGCAGATACTAGTGTCTGCAGAGCATTAAACTCTGTTCCTTTCTAACTCTACCTGCAAACTTCTTTTCTTCTAAGACATAGCAAGACACTGTAGAAAGGGAAAAGCATCACATGCCCATTTCAGAATTTAAGGCTATTATTTGATGAATTCCTCTTCTGTCTAGGGCTTAATTTATGGAAATGAATAACAGGAGAGGAAGGTCGAAGTCAGTTCTCAAGCTGCTTTTAATTATTGTTCTGTTCAGAGGATAAGTTTCATTGAGTTGCCCATGCCTACTTGTTTTGTCTTAGGGAGGTATTGTTTTTGCTGCATAGACAAACCAAACCAAACCAAACTGATTCAGAAGTTTTCAATTGTGACAGCAATTTTGCTGTAAGGAAACTTGAATGGGCAATATGCAAGGCAACAGAAATCTCTCCTGGGGAGTCTTTACAGAGGCCAAGATAAATTATAAGCACCCTCGAGTATCCTAAATGGTAGATGGTAAATGAGCTTTAATGAGAGTAACTCACCTCAACTAGATTATAACATGGAATCTTGGATACTGTTACTAAGTTGCTGGTAGTGTACACTCAAAACTAGTAAACAAACCAAGTAACTTGATTCAGGAAGAGCCAGCCCTCACGTTAGGCTCTTGCAGCAAGGTGTTGGGGAATTTTAATCTCTATCTGAAGGTGCTTATCAAAAAAAAAAAATAGGAGCAAGTACCAGAAGCTGAGTACGGAGGTCACACTACCACTGTGTGCTTCCATACTGCAGCACAGGCTGGTTGGGGCAGGCAGCTGCCCATGCTGCTGGGTCCTGAGTGAAAAGGAGAGATTTGGAAAATAAAAAGAGGAAAGTCAGTCTATGCTCTACATTTCGGCTGCTTTTACAGACTCCAGCTTGCTAGCGAGGCAGCTGGCAGCATCTTGCTGAGAGGAGACCTGGAATCCACTTGGAGAAAGAAAGGAAAATACTAGAAGCACCAATGTTAAGGTACGCAGACTTTGCAGAAAGATATTGCCACGGCAGAGGTGGTAGCCCAGGGTTCAGCTGAGCTGCTCATATATGTAGGTGAGGAGCAGTGCTGCTCCACTGGACGGGAAGGGCTTCAGCGCTATTCCTCTTGACTTCAGTGGAATCAGCAAAGCACTGATAGCAAATACTGAGACAGCACGTGCAGAACTGGCCATAGATTAGAAATAATTTGCCACTGTTTGATGCCAGTGATCACAGTAATGAGTTTTATCAGTCATCAAACAGTAGCTTTAAAATGCACCAGCCATTGTGGTCATATAGGACAAGCAAGAAATGAATACAAGTAAATGGCTATGTTCCTCACCTTAAATAAATGTGCAGTTTCCTATTACATCATTAAAAAATTGCATATTACATAAGAATAAAAAAATCTCAAAGTATAATGAAAAATAAGCAAATATAAACGTACCACAATCTCATTAATAACTTTAAAACCCATCATTATCCAATACACCTTCTAAATGTATTTTTCAGCACATTTCTTACAACAAATGGCTTGAAGATTACAGTTCAATATGACTATCTGGAAACTCCATTTTGTTTAGGTTGATACCAGTCTTGCTTTTCGTTTGAATCACTCTGAAGTGTGAAGAGCTAGATACTGCTCTGGTATTACTGATAGCTGTTTTCCCCTATAAAATGAATTGACTAGCTTAGTATTTTTGGAAATTATTCAGTATTTTTGAAAGAAAAAATATAACGTATTTTTTGTGTTGATGTATATTTTTCATTGTATCATTTTAGACATGTCCCAAAGCATACAGAATTTAATGGGAATTAATGGACGAACTCCATCCTTTTTATGTTATTGTTGTTTTTTATATTGTATGTTCATGCTTACAGAAGCCAGCAGCTGCAAATTTACTTGCATAAGAAGATTATAAAATAACCATAATTTTGTTATGGGGTTGTACCATTCCCAGCAGAGAAGGATCAAGATCTGTGTCTGGGATTGTTAGGTATTAGAGCAGCACAGATATAGAATAATTAAAAATTCATCAGGTTTTGGAGAGTGCAGTGGGTGAAGGATAAGTTCAGCATTTCAATTCTTGTTGATTATTTTATATTCTGTGTTGCTTAAAAGAAAATTATCATCACTGATTCAGGTCTCTCTGCTCTGTTTACCTATATGCATCAGGTCTATGGCTGTCGCTCCACTCTTAGTAGTACAATTTTTAAAAGCAAAATTTACAAATAATAACTTCAAATTGCAGTCTCCAGTAGGGATACAGTTGGGCAACTGCTCCAGGGTTTAGGAAAATTCTTCTCCCAAAAGTCTTCCAGACAGTGCTGTGGGAAGAGGGCTTCCTTCTTGTGTGTCCATCACTGGCAGCTCTGGCAGGGCTGCCAGGCTGGCTCTGAGGCTTCAGCTGAGGTCTGCAGACCTGAGCACATACGGTAAACTTCCTAATGTTATTCTGGGGCACCTTATTAAAACTGTCAGGGCTTTCAGTTAGATTTGAACTTGTTTTCAGGGGAATTTGTGAGGATTTAGCAGTATCAAAGATCAGGTCACAAATACACAGGCATACTGACTATATGCAAGCAGTTAACACATTGAGTACTTTAAAATTACATGAGTGGAAGGCTCTGTGAAAGTGCAAAGTATTTTACTTATTTATTTTGTCAAATATTTATTAGGAGACTACCTGAGATAAAACATGTAGGTCGTTATAATAGTTTTAAATGAAAAAATATCTGCTAAAATAGAGAATCTCCACAAACACTTCACAAGGCAGTCGTTGGTCTGTACTGTGCTTCCTCATTTGCTCCGGCCAGCTGCCAAGGTGCTCTGTGCAAAGGTATTTCTACCTCACAGGGAGCAGTTTTGTGGCTTTGGCCATATTTACTGAGGGATTACTTTGTTGCCTGGAGATGGGGAGTCTTGACGTGGCTTTGATTGAATGGTGCAGTCCAGGAAGAACCACGGGGATCAGGGCTGTGGGTGAGAGCTTCTCCTTACCAATTCCCTGCGGTGCCTAAAGTGAAGTATGCGTTTGGAGATACTCTTGGCAAATCTTGCCTGTTTACAGATCCCACCATTCTTAGTCTTCAGATTATATTTCCTTAATATGTATTTTGGAGAAAGCATGACCAGGACATGGAGTCTCCATGCACCTAGTGCAAACTGTGATGTCAGTGGGACAGGCCACCAACAGCCTTTGTATTGCTTCTTACTACTGAGAGTAACCTTTATGCTGGCAGCTGATAACTGCTCAGCATTTGAACTTTGTACCCTATGAACAGCTCAGTGATTTTTGTGGATATGTGTTGTTTCCTAAGTTTTAAAAGAGAAAGTCAAACAAACAAAAAAAGAGCTCAACCAACTTGCATATAGCATTATATTCAGAAAAAAACCCTGGCAGGCTGGAACTTTTAGCTCCACTTGAGTTTGACCTGAGGTGGGAATCTGAAGGAGAAGCAAATTATCATATCCACACCTGTGCAATAGCAGGATACAACCAATACTGTTCCTGACAGCAGAACAGGGAGACTTGGGTCTTGGTGTTCCCTCTTAGGCTTTGGAGGGAGCTGCACTATAATGTCATGGTCTCTACTCATTTTTCTTGATGTGATGTCTTAGCCCAACCTTTCTGATCTATCCAGTTCTCTGTGTTCACTACACCTGCTTCCTTTCCTTTTTCTTTTCACTATTGAAGATCCATTCTGAAGGGTTCTTATTTTAGTGTGTAAACATCAGCCCAGACAGCCTGGACTTCCTTTGGGTTAGATTTGAAGATTTCCAAAATGTTTCCAGAGGAACTGTAGATTACTCTAAAGGGAGTTTAAGCCTGCAAACAGCATAATGTTCCGTAGCTACACATGATGTATCCATCAAAGCAGGTATCAAATCTGGTAGTGCGTGTATAAGTCTTATGCAAACCACTTACCTTAAAGTAGGAAGAAGGCATTAAATCATTTTCTTGCAAGTGAATTAAATTCTTGGGGACTCCATATTTCTCAGAGTGCAAATAAACCACCTTTGAATCCTCCCATAGCAGACAAGATGGGGAGCTCACTAGCTTCAGCTGCTGAAATATATTCTCCTACTCTAATTCCTTAAGGTAAGCAGCAAACGCCTGGCCCCTGCCACAGAAGGACTGGAGCCAAGTGCCTAAAGGGGGGAAGCAGTTTGTGTTGTGCAGCCGTCTCAGCCATACTGGTCTCAGGGAGAATGGGTGCAAGCTGTAGCAGTGTCATACTATCTATTTGAAATAAACATTCTTCTGAGCTACTTAAACATCAGTCGGTTTTCTAGTGATGTTTTTGTTCGATTTTTTTCACATGACATTTGTTTTCTCCTCTTTCTCCCTGTGGTCTCTATCCCTTGCTTTCTGCAGTCATCTTTGGACATTAAGCACTTTCTCTGAATTTAAAGGCTGAAGATCTAGCTGAAAGACAAGGTCAGAACACTTTGGCAAATGCTCCTAGTGGTGAATGAGTTTTGATTTTTATTGTGATCAAGTCTTACGTCTGTTCCTGGTTGTCTGAACTTTAGGATTTAATAGTGAGAGAGGAGGCAGTACATCTAAGCCATCTTAGCTGGCAGAAATACTGTGATTTTATGGGGTTTTTGTATTGTGTGTATCCTAACAGTATTTTTATATATATTTAAATA
>NW_009909500.1:0-7346 GCF_000696875.1 Nestor notabilis
CCACCAAATTGGTCAGGCAGGGTTTCCCCTTAGTGAAACCATGCTGGCTGTCACCAACCACCTCGCTGTTTTTCATGTGCCTCAGCATTCTTTCCAGGGGAATCTGCTCCAAGATTTTGCCAGGCACAGAGGTGAGACTGACTGGTCTGTAGTTCCCCGGGTCTTCCACCTTCCCCTTCTTGAAAACGGGGGTTATATCACCCTTCTTCCAGTCATCAGGAGCTTCACCTGACTCCCATGATTTTTCAAATATGAGGGACAGTGGCTTAGCAACTTCATTCACCAGCCAATATTCATCAAAACTAGATAATCATCCTACTAGATCAATACTGGATATAAATTTGTTCTGGAAAAAGGAAGTATGCCAAATCACCCTGGAGACATTTTTGTCATATTAGACACTCTTCACATCACAATCACTTCAGTAGTTGTCTCAGGCTGCAGTGCAGTTGACCTTTATCTTCCTTGGCACATTAGAGGCTAACCTGGTGGTTACAGAAATGCTTTTGTCCTTTGCTATTCCTCATTCCAAAAGACCAATTCACCCAAGCCTGAATATGATTTTAACGTTTACCTGGAAATTATAGTCACAGAAAAAGAGACAATTTAACTTCTACCTGGAAATTATAGTCACGGAAAAAGAGCTAATCTCACTTGACTGTGACCTAAGCCTACTAAATCATTTGACTACTAGTAAAAACTAAAAAGTTGCTCCTAAAAAGCAACAGTACGTCACATGGTCAATCTGGAAATCGCACGTGAGGTTTCCTTAGCTTTTTAGACTAACAAATACATTTCAGAAGTAGAAGATTTATTTTAAAAACCAAATCTGTGAAACAACAAACAGGCTTATTTTCTTTTGCAGAAAACAAAATTTAGGTTGATTACAACACAACAACCCTATGACAACCTTCTTTATTTATTCTTTACATTGTCATTTTACACTAGTAAAATATCTTTGCAGTGTATTTCATTATTTCTTCTGTTTAAAGCATTCATCCTGAAAAGTAAATTGATTTTTTTTTTTTCTCTCCTGCAATAAATACCTCTCAAACAATCATACTAAATCTGCCTTTAATCAGATTTAATCAGTAACTAACACTATAAAAGCAGCTTGGAAAAACATAATTTTGTTTTATACAAGTAGATAATGAAAATGCAACACAGAAGATTAACACTGAAAGATGGGGTATTATTTCTTGTCATGAACTGAGCAGATCTTAAACAATTAGCAAGAGCCTTGCCATGACTGAATCTCTCATGCCGATATTGAACTACAGCACAAGATTTTTATAGCTTGCTCCTGTGATCATTTAGGAATAACCTGCATAGAGGATAATATTTTCTACTAAAAAACCATACCAAACCACAACGTTTCTATGAGAACTCATGAACTACAGTAGCACAATTCTATTTGCTCCAAGTCTCCTGCGTGAAAAACTGAAACCTTTACACTTACTTTGAACAAGTAAAACTGAAAAATTCCAGGTGAAACCATTATTATCTTTACTTGGAGATAAGTTTTAATATGTCCTACTTATCAGTTTCCTTTTCATTTTTTCACTTTTCATTTTTAAATGTAATATGATAAGTTGGGAAATAAATAGCCTGTAAGTTTTACAGCTTGTTAAGCTGCAGGTTTTGTCAGTTCAAGTCAAAATATAACCGCTGTATCTGCTGTATACTACAGTTCTTTAAGCATGCAAGCATTTAAAAAGATGTTTCTTTCACATGCCTACAAGATTGAAAGTATTATTCCATATATTAGTCTTCTTGTTTAATAAGAGGTTTCTCACATTGAAACATAAGATTAAATTTGTATATTAAAGAAAGAAGTAATT
The DNA here is from genome assembly GCF_000696875.1 of Nestor notabilis. Lineage (NCBI taxonomy): Eukaryota > Metazoa > Chordata > Aves > Psittaciformes > Psittacidae > Nestor > Nestor notabilis. The sequence continues at coordinate 1,842 of NW_009909500.1, forward strand.
TCAGATCTGGCAGACTAAAACTAGGTTTAGAATGAACTAGTACAGGGGGGTTTGTTGGGTTTGATTTTTGTTTTGTTTTTAAAGGAAAACCACAATGTGATGATTCTGTACATCTTCGTCTTCGCATGTCCAACCCAAGATGAGTTTAAGAAGACTTTCAGACACTAGAGGCTTAGGACATTGTTTAAACTGTCTTTTTAAACTTTATTGAAGAAGACAGCAGCTTCTCTACTGGCTACTTGGAAAATTTTGGCCCCAAGAACTCCTTTCACCAAAAGGCTGCTGTTTTTTTCACCCCTTTCTCTAAGAAGAACGTATAACTTCCTAAATTTTAATAGAAAAAAATAAATCAAAGATTATTATAAGGCAGAATGAAAAGCAAAACAATTTAAAACCACTCAGTAGCTATTCACAGGGGCTTTAAATGTAAATAAATAAATAAATCCAATCTAAGGTGAAAAACAACTGAAATCAACAACCGGTGATTGCAACTATTTGTGTGTATTTGGTCATTCAGAGTAAAAGCCTCAGGAAGAGAAATGATTTCCACAATTTATCAGACAAAAATGCCATGAAATGTAAATAAGTCAGCAAATCATTTCACGAAATGTAAATAAGTCAGTGTTAGCCATTAGGAGGTGCAAAGTACGACTGATTTTTAACGCATTCAATTGTGAGTGCAGCTTTTTTTTCCTTAAATAACTAATGCTGTCTGCCATTGTAATGTATTGCATTTACTTCTCAGAAAATGATGCTGAATCAACTGCAATCAAACAGAAATGCCATTACGAGAAGCTTTTGAGAATCTTCTTTCTACCAGTTGGAAAATGAGTTGCATGATGCCTCAAAAGCTATTCTCTCCACAGCCTGTAGGACGTTTTCAAGACCCCTTAGGGAGAGGGGTCACCATTTCAATGCAAAACACATCTGGAAGGGTAAATTCCGAAATTACAAACAAAATGCCTACTTTTAATTTCTACTGCATATGGGACAAGAGAACTCTGGCTGTATAAAATACTTATTTGAAGATCAAGTAACAGTGATTTGAGAAACTGTCCTCTTCGACTTTAAACTGCCAATCCTCAGTCAGAGCCTAGCATCTTCTCAGTCTAGACACAACAGCTATGTGAGCTCTTTCAACACAAGGTAAAATATGTTTGCTTATAAAACGCAAACAAAATCACTATTTCTGGACAGCTTCTAAATGTAGTTTCTAAATCGTGCCCTAGGAGCATCTTTTGGAAGCCAGTGACTTTACAGATTTCATTAGGAAGGTGAACATACTGATAACACAGCTCCAACAGCACATTAGAAATGGATTTTAGGAATATTCCTTACTCCATAAAACAAATTTATAGCATGTAAACCTGAAAACCACAAAAATAAGAATGAACAGCAAATCATTCATCATTGCCAAAAGCTATGTTACACAGTAACACGCAGGTGGACTTGATCACCAGCATCAGTGAAAGCAACAGAATTGCCATTAATCTTTGTGGAAAAATAAAATAAGTACAGAGATAAAGGAACGTAATATAACTCAAACTGCTGTATCTCTTCAATATCTATAAAAGTAATGAGGTGATCAATTAAAGGATGCTTGAATTATTAGTTCTTAGGCCAAGATGCTGAATAAGCACAAAATGCTTGCTACATAAACAGATTAAGATAGCGCAAGTTGGCTTTTGGTTTGGGGGATTTTTTTTTACTATTTCAAATATTTTGTTGCATAATAGAGCTTAAAAAAGAGTTTACATTGATTTTATTATATACGTAGCATTGATTGTACATTTGTAAAAGTTCAGAAATAGGTTTGCTTTCTTTTATTCGTCTGTTTCAAAAAGCTACCTTGTTCTTACTCCACTTGTGTAAATTAGAATCAGCTTTGCTGGATGGTGAAGTTACATTTATACAAAGCCACATACTGTAGCAATCAGGCTTAAAGATCAAAACTACTGTTGATGAAATTGGTTACTAGACACAGAGCTACACAATTACATTGTGGTTGTGCAGAGTAGAAAGAAAACTTTATTACAGAAGAAAAAATCCCCTTCAAAGGAGTCATAAAGACACTTCAACTAACTTACTTTAATCACCTTTACAAATAATGAACAGAGTTTTAGTGCTCCCAAACCACAAGACTGGACTGAACTTAATTTACCTTCTGATCATAGTGATAATGAAAGAATATTATGTAATTTGGATGGGAGGGTACACTGCCTTGGACAGCTGACTCAAACTGACCAAAAGGATATTTTGGAGACTAGCTGGGCATTGATCAATGCATGGGAATGGGTGAGTGTGTATTGTCTCTTGGTTTGGTTTTTCCCCCCTTTTTCCTTGCTCTGTTACACTGCTTTTATCTCAACCCATGAGTTTTTGCAGTTTTGCTATTCTATTCACTCCCCATCCCACTGTGCAGGAGAAGCAGGTAGTAAGCAAGCGGCTGATGCTTAACTGCTGGCCTGGGTAAACGCACCACACTGTCAGTTAGCTGAAAGAGGGTAGATTTAGATTAGATACTAGGAAAAAATTATTTACCATAAGGAAGGTGAGGTGCTGGCACAAGGTACCCAGAGAAGCCGTGGCTGCCCCATCCCTGGCAGTGTTCAAAGCCAGGTTAGATGGGGCTTTGGGCAACCTGGTCTAGCGTAAGGTATCTCTGCGCATAACAGGGGGTTTGAACTAGATGATCTTTAAGGTCCCTTCCAACCCAAACCAATCTGTGAGTCTATGATTTTTCAATAGCAATTGTAAGCTGATGCTTGAACCAGTAGTTTCCCATGCTTGCTGTTCCTAAAATCAGACCACTCTGCAATGAATGCACATACTCTGAGTTAGTAAGTAAAATCAAATTTAGAGAATCAACCATTAGGTTAAAAATGTTGTGCTTGATGGGAGGTTTACAAGTCTTCTGTAAGCAATCATGAGAAATGTTACATTCAACAGTTTCTTCTTTTTTACCCCCATAAAATTACAGACATCTGAATGTCTATTGACACTTGACAATGACATTTTCCTTGAAGTATAACTCCATGTACTTTGCCTAGGATTATTCTAAGTAGGTTATAGAATATAAATATATCTACAAAAAGGTTCCTAGTTTTAGTTGAGTTTTTGCTTTTGTTTTACAATTCATTATTCCAGAAATCATACTTTATAATACATGCCTAACCTACAACAAAGCAAAAAGAAAATTATATGTACACACAACAATTAATAGCATACTGAAAAGTTGCTTAGCACATTTTGATTGGCAGTCCAAGAATAACAGGAACAGTAATTTGTTAAAGACGTATTTTCCAAGTTCCTCAACTAACTTTTTCTTATGGTAATCCACTTTTCATCTACTTTATTCGCATGGGATTTACTGTGAATGTATTTTTGATTGGAGTGAGTTTTATTTAAGTTCATAACTAAGTACAGGCATTTTATTCACTCAGTGTTCAGACTATCTTGAGCACTGTTCAACAAACAGCATTCACTAAAGAAAATAAATTTTCAAATCATCTTTCGGGAAAAAGGTCTTAAAAAAATGATTATTCTAATGATTCTAGCAATTTCTCTGCAAAGAGCAGTATGAAGGTTCTCTTGAATACCCCATTGTTCTATGATCTCTTTTTTTATGTTTCATATGTACTCCACCTACCACTAAAACAAATTCCAGCATTTTAGTTAATATTAAGTGGTTTTATTCTATAAGAAGGTATTGTATAAAAATGAGAAATCAGTGTCATCTCTACTCAACACTTCAAAGAAAAACAAACAGCCAAACAAAACCAAACCCCACAGCACCACTTCTGCTAAATAGGATTTCTTGACAGCCCCCTCATTTGTCAAAACCTTTGGTTATTTGGCTTGTACAGGATAAACGAAATCATGTTTTCTGGTGGAATTTAGCACCACATGTGAGCTTTTCTTTTTCTGAATAACCTTAAATCAGGGCTTCTTATCACAGTTTTACTATGAAATTGTGACCCACTGTTTCTTGGAAACCAAGGTACACAATGAACAGCAGAAGTGTTTTCTCTTTTCAAGTTCAGTTCCATATTCTAGTACCTGAAGACTATGAAGCATAGCTTACTTTTTTTCACTGATGTCCAACATTCATCCATTTTTATCTAAAGTGTCTTTATTCACATAGACTTCTGGGGTCTGTATAAGCCTCCAATCCACTGAATATTGGTTATTTATGTGAATAACCACAGAGAGCCTTCACTAGAAGATGCTTTGGATTTTTAGCTACACAGACTTGGTCACTGTGAAAAGAAGGCTTCTAGAACATAATATTTAACCCAATATGATATTTTCTCTAAGTTTTTAGACATCTAATGATAGAATACCCAAACACACAATCTTTAATGCATTGAATTCCATAAATGTAATTCTCTACATGCAAGACATTAAAACGACTAAACAGAATAACTGTATAAAAACTCTGTATCCAAACTGCCATGTCAAACTCCTAGAGAACCAAAACTCTCATCAATTCATGTTCACCGCTAATTCTACTTTAGAAAGATGAGAAAAAAGTGCTTTTGCTGCTGCTTAAAGTGCTTTTGCTGCTGTTTATTCTGTTAGTCAAGGATTGTGCTCCTTTATGCTTTCTACATTTTTGTTATTTTTTTCCGCAGAAGACAGCTAAAAGCTCTCTGTCCTCATTCTTAGTCCTACCTTACATATGACTCAAGGCTTCTGAATGTAAGATTTTGGACTTCTCAAAACAGAATTTTCCTGTAGAACATAAAAGACTAAATTTACAGCTGTCTACCATAGTGGTAAATTTCATCCACTTACCCCTTTTTCTGATATCACACTAAACACTAAGTATCACTTTAATATGTCTACCAAAAGTTAATCAACCAAACTACATAGTGATAGAGCTTATTATTTGCCCTTCCCATTAGCTTTACAACAGTGCAGACAAAAGCATCCAACACTCCAGGCACTGTGACGCAGGCAGAGTCAGGACAAAATGTACAGGAACAAACATTTTGAAGACTAAAACACCATTGTAAATGGGGATGGAAAATGCATTCCAGATAGCGGAGTTGATCCCCAATAGAACTTTCTAGCTCTCAGTCTCCTGCCTGTGCTAAATGCAGCCTCAAGCCCGTATCCACGGGACACCAGAGGAGGAGGTTAGCTTCAGCTAAGTGCTAAGAACACCAGATCTGAGAAAGATACAGGATGCTGTTTTCCAGCAAGTAAATATTCTTGGCTTGTCAGTGTTACCTTGACAATGAATGCCTTCTTACAATATTTTTCTCTTGGACCTGTGCTGCGTTCTAGGGACCTGTGTGCATACATGCAAAAATTGCTGCTGCACCTCAACCAGCTGGAAAGTGAGAGAGACATCAGTGATTACAAGACAGCTGAAACTTGATCAAAAACTAAGAGACTTTCATTAGACACTGACTGGACTTGTGTGGTTGAACACATTCTGAAAATTCAGATAGGAGTGTAATAATTTTAAACAATTCAGAATATTGAGGGAGGAAAGAG
>NW_009909500.1:7377-41218 GCF_000696875.1 Nestor notabilis
GAACCGAAATTTAGATGTTCTATTTTAAATGTCTACCTTCTTCATATAATCATTTTATATAGAAATGTACTATGTTATTAATATGAACTGTAAACATCTGCCTTTTGTTTCTAAATAATACATGGTATGAGTAGAACATCACGTCATTACTCACTGAAGATGAACAGTTAAGAACAGCAACTTTTGTGCTATTAAAACCAACTATTACTACCAGGCAACAAAAACATGCTTCTGGACATGTGTGACCACTTCATGGTCATAGCAGCAGAAAAAGTTAATGCAAACAAAATAAGGAAATGAATACAGTAGTTAGTTAAACTATTTTTAAATTTTGTCTCAACTACAAGCATATAATGTTCTAGAGGTTATAAAAATGATCAATTTTCTTTAACATGTAGGTTTATGGAGCTCAGGTATTTTTTGTTTCCTTGGTTATCACAGCTTATAATTGCTACATATTTTCATCAAAATGACAGTCTGTATGACTGTTTCCCACAGAGAGCTGCTGTTAACAGATGTTGGAAGTGATACCAGTGACGGGTATCACAGGCTGGGAAAGCTTCAAGGACAGGTTACCAGATGAGATTTCAGTACTAAGGCATTAGACTTCCAGCTGTGAAAATTTGGGAGTTTGACACCTAAATTCCCCAAAGAGCAAATGGTATTGTCTACTGCTACTAGACTAGTACTAAGTTTAGCCTTCACTGACTAAGGAAGTGCAATATTCAATCAAGTGATTGTAAGGACAGAAATGAGCCTGGGTACATTAATCATGAAATTCTTATGCAAAAGGAGAATGCTCCTTCCAGTACCTTGATTTTGCCTGTTTAAAGTAGTATCATAGAGTTCCTAATGCTATGATAAATTAGACTGAGTGTTTTGAGAGTAAAACTCAAATATCACACCATCATGCTATGATATTTACTAAATAAAATTATTATTAGGGAAATATGTTTTCCCACTTTTAAGTTTACTGCCAGAAGTACAGTCCTAAAATATCTATATTCAGAATATTTAGGTTGATGCTTCTGCATACCTGCCCTATGCAATCCCAAAACCGCAGGTAATGTAAAAGCTATGTAGTGATAGTGTTGAAGTGAAAATCAAGAATACTGCTTTCTGCTCCCTCATTGCTTGTGTAACTTTCTGAAATATAGAAAAATAAGTCTAAAGGGAAATGACCAAGTACCTTTCTATCAACTAAGTAGACAACAGCATATTTTAGTTTAAAAAAAAGAAACTAAACATTAACTTGTTTTCCTTTTCATGCAATTAACTTTTTCCTTTACGAAAGACAGGCTGCTTTCCATAATGTGTGAAATGACATCATTTGCTGTATTACAATTTAATATACAACTGCTGTGCACTATGTATACACACACGTATATGTGCATGTACATATATTGTAAGAACGTGGCTGGAGAGCAAACAGAAAGACTGCCAGCGCACGTTGTACCAGGCACTATGGATTACTTTGTACTCCCCTAGATAGGAACCCGTGTCTTCCTTGGATACAAATGAGAATAACAGCTTTGCAAAAAATATTAGGAGCAGCAAGCAGGGTTAAGTAAGAAGACCACAAGAAGCAGAAAAATTGAAGCAGGAATAGAAACTAGGAGACATTTCAGAAAACAGGAAACCTATCTATATCAAAGAGCAAAATCAAAACAAATCAGAAGAAGAGGGGGAAAAAAAGAGACTTTACTAAGATCTAGTGTACTGTATGGAGTCTGATTCAGCAGGGACACAGGAAGAAGTTGTTGAATTGGGAGGAAAACTGGGAAAGAAAGATATCCACTCTGAAAGTATTTGGTAGCAGAAGACAGATCTGTTTCCAACTGGTTTTCTTTAGTACACCTTCTCTAGTTTTCCATAATCTCATTCAAGTTGATGTTCATGTTCTAATAAATCAGACTACAGATTACTTCAAAGTAATTGAGGGTTTTCTTAGATACACTGCCTACAACAATGTGCCCACTTTAATGCACATGTGCTCCTTCCAAATAAAACTGATTTTTTCCAAGTATCTCACACACTGATTGCCCTTTGGCCTTTATAGGAACAGGGCTCTCTTCTTGATAGTGTCCATCATAGACTTTAACAATATTTCTTTTGGAAAGACAGGGAAGGAAGGAAGTATTAGTTCGTCTGTGTACAGTCATGGTGAAAACGTGTTACAAAGGTACGTGGTACTGCTGAAGAGGTAAAAATGTTGGAAACTGGGCCAGAGAAAAACGATCTGTAAACCTAACCAGTAGATGTATTTCAAAGTTAAACAGAACCTGAAAACCAAGAAGACCATTTTCAATTAGGTGCCATGATGAGTACGACATCTTTCTTATATGTCTCTTTCATGGACACTAGAAGTAATGACTTGTGCCATCCTCAGGCTCTTCTCTCAAAACCTCCACATCTCAGATGTCAGTTACTCAGCAGAATAATCACATTCTTTGAGCAGCAAGACTTGAACACCATGGATTTTCCTCCCCTTACTGAAGATAAATCTGAGGTACCACAAGTCACTAACAAATTCTCTTCTTCTTTTAATCAACAGAAATAATAACAAATATATCAGGATAACTTCACCCTAGTCAAGGTCCCTTAGAGCCAGTCTAACAACGTGGTTGCTTACCGATGCCTGTTTTTTAATCTTTAGGCACTTACTGTAGCTCTATGTAAGCTGGATGGCTAATGTATAGATGCCAAAGCTCATGTGGAATGAATTCAGGGAGTAATATGTGTAGAGGTACACACATACAGATATACAAACATAGGTAAAAAGTTCAGAGTTACACAATGTGCAAAAGAAGCAGACGCTGCAAAAGGCATGCTCTTAACAGAGGCAGAGGCTTCAGCAGAAAAACTCAGATTTATTCTGTCCTTCACACTCTGTGTACCAGAGGAACAAAAAAAGGCACGAGACCTCTCACCTGGCTGCAGCGGGTGCTGATGACTTGATGCACACATGGTGTACACTCACTAGAAACTTGCTCACTTTTCCGATAGTTTGAAGATCTGGTAAAAAATTAAATGTTTCCACTAAACAATAACTTCAGATTTTCAAACAGAACGATTACAAATCAAATGTAGGGGGAAGCTGTTGCCTTTACTATCGGTAATATCCCGCTGTGTGATAGCAAAGAAGGGGACAAATCTATAAAAACAATAGAAATGCTACAGACTTGCTTAAAAAGCTTCACCCATACAGCCTAGCTGGGAGGAGGCTTTTACAGAATGGTCACTTTTTTAAATGCCATACCTTTTAAGCCTGCTTAGAAAGCTAGTGGTGCAAGTTAAAACACAATGCTCCTGTGTTGCTGGTACTCACAGTTTTACTCCTACTCACACTTTACTGCTACTTTACCCAAGCAACAGCATGGGTAGTACAATTATAGGAAAACTGAATGCTGTTTGAGATATTATCACTTTACAAAAAAAACAGCAAGGCAGCAAAGTGCTTACGTTCTGTTATTATTGAGGGTATTATACATTCACAGTATGTCTTAAGTGACTGTACAGAATTCTCTCATGGCATCTCATACATTCTAAGACTTCGTGTTAAAAATACCATGCATAAAGAAAATGACATGATATGTAGCTAGAATAATTTTAACATTGACAACTAAGTAGATGATTAATAAGTTTGAAAATAACACTAAAAAATGATGCCAAGGTGACACAGAAGTGTTCCAAGCAATCTTCCATATTGTATTCTCCTATTACTTTGTGCTGCAGTCTGCACTACACATATAACTCTTTTTACTAGAATATCATAAAAACATTGCATATTTTCCAGACATGCAGCACGTGACAGTACAAGAGTTGAAGAATATATAACGCCAAGAGAAACCATCAAGACAGCAAGTCAGTATCTGTTCCCATCTACAGAGCTGTTTTATTTCCAAAAATCCATCAATATTTAATGAAGAATGTTATACTACTGAATTTTTATATTCATGCCTTCAAAACTGTACCCCAAAAGGGACTTGAGCAGAATAAAAAATAAAAAAAAACCAACCCAAAAGAAAAAACCCACAACAACCAACATCAAAGTGATTTGGAGTATCTGCCCTACAACTGTTCAGCATGTCAAACTATAAGGCTTCCTACATTTCCTGCATCTGGATAGCTTTACCTGCTCAGAAGCAAACAAGGCTGAGCTGTGCATCTCTCACCTAAGCCTCATCACAACACAAGTGCGAGCCTGTCTTATTCTGTTAAATCACTAGAGGGTTTGAATCCTTAGATATTTCTGGCACAGACTGACAGCACTGCATTTAGCAGTCCAAGGCCATTCATGCATTTGCACTCAAGGTCAATCAGAGAAAAGTTTGATGGTGTTGTTCCACAACATAACTGGAGCTTGGTCTGGAACACAAAACCTGTTCCTTGCTACAGCACTCTCTCCCCCCATGTTCTGAATTCACCTCTGGCTTCCCTCTTATTTTCTTGCATGTTGAGCCAACTCTTAAAAAGGATGCTGTAATTTTATGCGGTAACTTTGATGGTACTATCACTTTACACTTTGCCGTACAAGGGCTTTAGCTTACAACTGTTAAGCATACACACAGGGCCTGGACTTACTAACTTGTGCACTGTGTATCGTTTATTTCCAACAAAGAATGCAAATCGTTTTGTGTAGCTAAAAATATACACTAATAGAAGGTAAAAAAACCTATAATTTTGTTTTATATTTTAGCTACCTGTTTCAAGTCACAGTCATCATAACTACCTGAAACCATTTTCAATTAGTATTAAGAACAGTTAACTGTAATAAATTACAATCACATAACTTTAACATAAAAGACTTTTGCAATTTATTACTGATTTTTGTATAGAATGCAGCAATATATCAAATAAAGTAATTCAAACTAGATACGTGTACAATGAAATGTCATAAAGTATTGAAGGAGTGTATACATCTTCCCTGCAAGCCACATGTTAGGATTACTGAACATAAAGAGCATGTATACACCAAGAATACAAACTAACTCTTATTACTCCAAGTGGCAGAATTTAAATGAATAATTAGTATTAAGCATGCTTTTCTAAGAAAAAAAAAAAAATTCAACAGTTAATTGTAAGAAATACGATCATTGTCAAAATATTGCCCCTCAGCAACTGATATACCACACTTCTGACAGGAAAAATAAACTAGAGCATCAATCACAGAGTAAACCTGGTTTAGATGGAAAGCTTTAACACCACCATAACAAAAATGCTACAGATTCCAAAATAAGTAGTATGTATGACTTAGGAACTTCTTTATTAAACACTCATAGTATGGTAAATATCCACGGTCATTTTGCTATACATAGATCATTTGTTTTATATAATAGGAATATTTATCTTTACTCAAAGCCTCCCTGCATTCTAGATCTCAGACTCCAAGAATCTTCTGAAAATTAGAACTAGAGAAGAACACGTGGAATCATTTAGTCCACTGCCCTTTTCTAAAGCTGGGGAAGTTTGAAGATTTTAAAAATATGGTGTAGATGACAAAGCAGATTTCATAGGCCTTTTTAGGCAATCTATTTTATCATTTAACTAGTAGGAAGTTTTCCTTGTATTCCATCTTAGTATTTCTCATCGTAAGCTAATCCCATTACTTCCTTCTCAACCAAAATGGAAGCATGGGAGAAGGCACTTTATCATACTCTTTTCAGCTTCCTTTCACATATTTGAAGCCTGATATTATGCTGCCATCTTTTCTTTGTCCTTCTTTTTGGTTTGTCATATCTCCTAAGCCTGCATCATATCAGGATGCAAAGCAAATCCTTAGATTTATTTTAAAGCTATTGAAATGTCAGCAATTATAGTGAGTAGAAATCCAGAAAAGTCAATATGTTTTATCTGTTCTTTAATAACAACTATTCAACACCTGAAACACGAATTACATCTTTTTCCTATAACAACTGTTACACATCCCCCAGTAATTTGATAGTGTAACACTATGCAATACCACTATGAGTGTATCAGTTATCTGATGACAGCTGTAAAGGCATCATTATTCCCTGAGTAGAATAAAGAAAACAGTTATAGTTGTGCAGAATTCCCATCCCCAGACAAAAGTCAGAAAAGATTTGATCACTCAGGGGTGGACAGTCAGCTTCTTTCAGAGCTTTTTGAGTGACCTAGAAGTATAAACAGGAAGGATTTAGGAAAGAATTAGAACTAGTGAAGGAATAAAAGTTTTCCAAGGACTGAAAGACTCACTATGCATCTCCTTCCCCTTCCTTTTGAGATCATCAGGGATCAAAGGAACAACAAAGGATAATCCAGCCTAGAAAAGGTAATTTTATTTGCAAATCTTTTTAAACTATATTGCCAACAGTTAAACTAAGTTGAGAGGTCAGATTTTATCTATAAGTACATATATCACAACAGCAGAATACTCAAGAAGTGTACTGAAAACTTAAGTACTTTTGTCAGGACACTGGGAAAAATACTTGTTGTCATATATCATGAGTACATTATAAGGTAATAATTCTTAATTTTTCCTCTTAGTGTGCACCACTTAACCTCTCAACTCTAGAATTCAAGTACAACCTGTTTATCCAGCTTCAACTGTTCACTAATTCATAACCAAGTTACACTCATGTAACTATAGTAACTTGTTACATGAAGAATACTACACAGATGTGCTTTAAGAGTTAAAGTCATTATCCTCTCCTTCCTTTAAAAAGTTTTCAATTTTGACCCTCAAAAAAGAATAACTCAGGAGCTCCAAGGAACAAAAATGGTGATACTGAAGGAAAATCTAACAGTACATAGTACCTACATTCATCAAAATGTCCTAGAGACTTAAACAGATTTATGGGCTCAGGACTACAAAACACAATATACCAATGCAAATGAAGACTCAAAATAATTATCATGTTTATTTTTTAAAGCATTCCTTAGCCTAAATAGGTCCTGTTAAAATCATGCCTTCCAATAAAATTACGTATTCTTACAGACTAGGGTTGAAAAAACAAGTAATAAAATTCATAATTTTACTGGTCTTATAAATTGATCTTAGCCATTACTGCACCACACATAATTCACTAAAGGTGATGGAATGCTTATTTGGTTGATAGCTAATGTATCCCTGAAGAAGAAAAGTTATATTAATACATCATTTTGCCATAAAGGTGATATAGACAGCAAAAGAACATTTTGTCAACTTTAGGAAATAAGACAACTATTAAGAATTATTTAAAGCATCATAAAGAGCCAGTGAAATGTTCAATTGTCAATAAGGGTAGACATTAATCTTTCCATCCCCTTGAACACACTTTCTACATATTGTGCTTGAGTTTACCAGATGTGCAGCTTCATGCATTGACTACTGCATGTTGAAGTGCTGAATAACAAGTGAAATGAATAAATATTCCTTGAGAAGCAAAGGTCTAGTTAAAGAAACATCAATAATAAAGAAAGTAAAGAGAAAAAGTTTTCTAGCACCCTCCTAGATTCAATCTCAACCACCTTAATGACTTCTCATATTTAATATCTCTCATTCCCCTATTATATTTAGCTACAAGGGAAGGGGTTACTGTTAGCTTTAAAATCACCCTGTTGCAATATACATAAACCACCTGGAGTATTGGACTTCATTCTCTCTCTCACTTCAAGGAGAATCCTCCAAAGCAATGCAGCAATTACAAAAACAGATTGGATAGGTTAGGGTACCTTAGAATCCTTAAGTGTTCCAGGCTTTTCTGTCTGAACTATACAGATTTATTGGTAGATACTGAACTTCATTTATAAGTACCTTCTCGCTGCCTTTAATACTATTGTTTACATGGAATTAAATGATGCCTCTCTGAAATATCAGGATTTAAGGTGTTGCTCCCACAAGACAGTTTCTTTCTCCTCCTTTCCCTAACGAGGAGAGAATCTTTAAATTACCACCTTGTTCTTAAGAGTATCCAGACCAAAAAACAACTGCAAAATGAATAAACATTTAACCTTTAAAAGAAAACTTAATTTCACGTTACATTTAAGAAGTTAAATTCACATTACATAAAATGTCATTTCAACTACTTTTTTTTCCCCCCAGAACAACTCACCTGTACACTGTCCTCCATTTGTGGGATCTCCATAATACCCTGGCATGCATGTTTCACATTGTTTTCCTGTTGTTAAGTTTTTACATTGATCACAGACATTACTGTTGACGCAGGTGCTGTGGCCATTACACTGGCAAGCTAGAATATAACATTAAAAAAGCCATTTAGAAATTGCTCTTGGGAACAAAGTCTTTCCTATGTTATTACATAATTACCATAGAATGTAATTCTGAGAACTTTAATCCAGCCTATATAATTGTATTTTCAAACAGAATCTCTTTAAAGTAATACTGTGATAAGACAAGAATTCAGACCAAAGACCACCAAAGCTAACTATTTAGCGACATGAGGGATTGAGGTGTGTGAGAAAGTCTTTTTTTTTTGCCATTTTTGAGTAACTAAATCCAATCCTCATAGCTTTAAAATGCTGCCTGGTCACTCAGGAAACCTTTTAAGAGGCAGTAAGTCACCAACTGAGACAAGATCGAAACCTCCATACCTATATGCAATCTGCTGTGAAGCATTTGAAAGTCTACTGTGATGGAGAACATGAACAACTCACATTCAACCTTATATCTACTGGGGAGAAAGAACTTACAAAAATTAACTAAAGATAGTCTAATTTTTAACACTTCTGACCCTCACATTAGCTTTGGCACTAACTAGAACACTATGGGGTTTTAAGGACATGAGGACCACATCAAACAGCTCCAGTCCCTCCTCACTGCAGTTGACTTGGGTGAAAGAAAAAAAAACTGGACTCCCATTGACATATGTTTTTTATACCAGACCTTAGAAACATAAAATTGCTTTTTGTCAAACACAACCACTATAAAGCACTGATCTGGCACCACACCTGTGTTCCAGTGCTCCATGTTTTGGAGAAACTCATTAAAACTACTGACCACTACTGCAGCAAAAATCACAATGTGAATTCTGCCAGAGTCATCAATCCTGCTGCCAGAACTCAGCTGAACAACCATAAGATTCTGAAGGATGACCTCTCCTTAGAGTGGGACCCCAGAGCTCCTAGTGCTCAGTAGATTAGCAATCTGTCAATTACAGCAGCTTGTCCAATGTCAGACTATGTCAAACCTGTCGATCCCTCACTGGCGAAGGATATTTAACACTCAGCAGAGGACAGCTATATCTCAGCAAGATCATGGTGGGGGGTTTAAAATTGGATTTTTAATCTAAGTGTCACAGTGACTGGTGTCTTAGCTAAGAAAAAAAATAAAAATATTATATTGTCACTGCATGATTTAAATGTTTTTTGAGCTGTTTTAGAATTTAGTAACTCAACAGATTAATAGCCATTGCCAGGCCTGACTCATAAACCATTAAACCTCCCAAGTTTACAAACTCTTCCTTCTGTAGCTATGCCTGTAGAATCTTGTAAACAAGTATCAAACACTTCTGTACTACTAGAAAGTTTTCTCACTGTCCTGACTAAATCTTTTTAGAAATTACAAGTTTTATTCTTCCTAAGAATTCTTGATTTATAGATGACTTTGTGGTGTCTTCCTCCAGCAGTTCACCATTCTGTGGTTTGTTACCTTTTAAGAAAGAGCTACACAAAAATACCATGAACTGCAGTTCCATTTTGGGTTTAAAATTACTTGAAGCAAATGTTTTTAAAAAATGCAGTATAATAAACCAAAAGAAAATAGACAGTGCATTAAATAGATGTTCTATTAAGGTACAGTAAGACTGCTTAATTAAGACTGGATCATAATGCAGAAAAAATGTTTCATTCTGATATTCTAATTAGTGGGTCACTGATTTAAACATTTCCTATGCTTCCTAATGCTTTGGTTTGTATTCCTGAATTTTTGTGTTATTTAAAGGATAGCGAAAGCGACCTTAATTAATCAATTTTTTATTGTGAATTCTAGTTTGCTGCAAGTTATATTATACCTATATTATACCTGCATACCTGTTGTATTTGATAGCTCTTAATTCTTACAATTTAAGGCAAAGAAAACAGAAAAGTTTTTAATTCCAATTCCAAAGTATATATACAATAAGAACCAAAGCAATCTATGACTGATGCAGCATACCACTTCAAAAGTGATATTATGTATTTGCTGGTTTTCCTAAAAATAAGCATCTCATTGAAAAAAGTGAAAAGCCAGAAGAATTGCACAGTTCAACAACTTCCTACGATGCAGACGACTGCAATCAAACAGGAGACATCAGTATTAAACAATTAAAATTGTAATTAAAATAATGAGACACTAATGATGATTTGAATAAGAACTAGGATATAAATTTTTAGAAGTAATTTTTTCTTTAAGTGATTTTAATGTACATCACTCGTAGCAACAGAGTTATTTTCCTCACACATGCAAACGTGATTTAGCTGAATCTTCAGTGAGACTGCCCAGGATATAAGCAATTTTACGTCTAATTTGCTTTTGACCTCTCAGTTGAAATGGTTAGTGATGCTGAAAATTGTTGATAATTCTAGCTTTAAGAAAATATTTAATAACAGGAAAATATATAAAATGCATGCCTGCATTACACTCTGGGTTTAGTGTAAAGATACTTCATCTAGTTTTAAACAAACTAGTTATAATTGGTTCACAATGCTTTTCAGAGAAATTTAGACTTTAAAGAAAAACTTGGGCTTGCATCCTACCTAAACTGTTGCTCTTGTGAGACGAAATGCCAACATTATTTATTTTTCTTCTTTTAATATATGTATTTGCCAATTCATTTCTAGCAGTAGTTCGGTTAAAATACAAATCTGATAAAACTAGGTATGCGTATCAAAAGAAATACTATGATAGCTGCTTTGAGGAATATTGATTTCAAAATGACCAGCGACAAAAATAAACATTTTTCTAGGCTACCTGATGAATATTAGTTTTAAAGATTTGAACAGAGAATGAGAATGAATTTAAAATACTTAAAACCAACACAACTGCCCAAAGGCGCTATAATGACCATGGATACGATCTACAAGGAAAACCAAGTGCATACATGAATGAACATGAATGGTTTAGCCAACTATTCATCAGTGTGACAGAATAATCTTTAAGCTACATACTATAACCTATTTATTTTTATTTTCATTGAAACTAAAACCTGCTCCATAGGATTATATAGCCTTCATATCAATTCTACCTTATTTCAAGAACAGCAAATGGTTGCTGTGCTAAGAATAAACTGTGTAAATATAATCCATTACAGACAGTATTTTAAGAAAATGGAAAGTTTAAGAAAACCCCTACAGCCTGTACCAATTAAATTTAATTTGCCTCTTAAGTTCAGAACTAGTGGAGTTTTAAAAACTAAAGTGGAACTTCAGAGAATTCTTGCTTAGAACACAGAATGATTAGAGAATTTTATCCATGAAGAATAAATATTAAACTAATAAAAGGGTGAAATCTTCTACATCAAACATTTTAGACAAGCAATATATCATTCTTTATAATTTCACTAATGGTAGATACTATGTATTGCAGTGAAAGTCTAATAACTGCACTTACTAAAAACAATGTAATGTATTACACGGAAATGTATTCCTATTTCCAGGAATTTACTAGAGGGTTCTGTGTTCAGGAAATGGTATTAGATAGTTTGGAGGTTTTAATTTAGACCGTTGAACAGTGTCACCTGGCTTTACATTTCACTTCATCATTCTAAAACTTTACAAAATATCTACTCTTTATGTCTGCATTAAAAAAAAAAGTTACCAAAAAAAATTCTGCTTTCCAAATAATATAGTAATATACACAGTTACATACAAATATATGTATTAGCACATACATACACATATGCACACACACATAGAGAATATACTCATGAAAAAAGTACCCAGGAGAGCAAACAAACGTAGCTGCATGTACCTACAAAAGTTCTGATCCTAGAGAAGCTCCAGCTTCCAAAGTTATCAGCAGTAGGAACACTTGCTGGAAAAATGCCTTTAGCACAATTACACCATTTATTCTAAAAAAAAAGTTTTTAAATGGTGTTATTTATTGTAAATTACCACTGCAGGTCTGTCAAACTCCCCAGTGGGCTTTTCTTTTGCCTGCACTACTATGCTGCTGCTTTCTCACGCTGCTTTCAGGATCTGCGCTTTACCAGCTCAGCTTCCACCCTCATAAAGCACCTGACATCTTGCTTACTTTTCAATGATTAAAATAGTATAATCGTATCAGTGTGGCTTAAATTTAGACTTCAAAGATGTCTTTAGGATGATAAAAACATACATTCTATTTACACCAAATGTGAAAGAGGCAGACTAGAGGCATAGCTCAGAGACTTCCAGCACCCTGTTCTCACAGCCAACTGGACTTCTGCATGAGCAGCAGGGATGCAGGAAGCTCATGGCTCCTGGCCATCAGCAGTAGATTAATCAGTTGCTTATAGATAATTTCTCCCTAGGTAAATTCTTCTCTGATGGATACAGAGGCCAGAAGAAAGCAAAAGCTGGAGCAAAGTCATACTGTTGGATTTGAAAAAGTAGAAGGATGTGATGTGTGGAAAGTTATTTACAAAAAAATAAATTAGCAGTTTTGATTAAAATATTTGCACTAAATTTCACATGTAAACCTGCATGACAGGAAGCACAGTTGTGTTCAGTAAACGGAGGCTAACAAACTCTATATTTAGGAAATATTCTGGAAAAACAAATCCCTCATGCAAATGCTATTTGTATTACTCAAAATAATTATGGCAACTTAGCAGACTTAAACAGAGAAACATTTCTTATTTCATATGAAAGAAAGAATGGAAGCAGGCCTTACCTGGACACTGGATAAAAGACCACTCATAGTTTTTCTCTTTTGGACAAAGACTAGCATCAAGCAGCATTTCATTAGAGTGCATGCCTACAGCCTTCATTGGGCCTCTTGATGATCCTTCCAAACATTGCCCTTTTCCAGTGTTACTGGGATCATTACACCATCCACACCCGGGTTGTTCCAAACACTGTCCACACGTCCTCAGTCCAGAGCAGTTTTGAGCTGTATTACAGGGAATATATTGTTAATGCAAGAGGGGATTTTGGTAATAGTAGTAAGAGTATTATCATTTTCTTTAAAAGTTGCACTTCTTCAAAGATCATAAAACACAGGTTTTCATTACACCACAATGCAGAAACAAAGACTTCAAATCAACAAAAATAACGAAGCAGAACAATAATACTACATATCTTCATTAAATCTCATGATAAAATATATGTTATGTTCTTAGTATGAATATATGTTTTGGTATGCAGATATTACTAGTTTTATTGACAAAAGCAACCCTTCCCACAGGAAAACTAGAAATCTAGACAAGGTCAATAATACAAATAAGAGTGATAAGAATAATTCAAAAATTGTGATAGTTCATAGCATCACAGAATGGTTTGGGTTGGAAAGGACCTTAAGACCATACAGTTCCAAAACCCCTGCCATGGGCAGGGATGCTTCATACTAGACCATGTCACCCAAGACTCTGTCCAACCTGGCCTTGAACACTGCTAAGGATGGAACACTTACGACTTCTTTAAGCAACCTGTTCCAGTGCCTCACCACCCTCACAGTAAAGAACTTCTTCCTTATACCTAACCTGAACTTCCCCTAATTACGTTTAAACCCATAATTCAAACTAAATTTTTTTGGGGGTACAAAGTATCTGGGGATCACACCTACAAATTCATTTACAAATGCCACCCAATTTTCTCATATAGAACTTCTGAAACAAGTTAACATACTACACATCTTCCCAAAATTTAAGGATCTCAAGCTACAAGACACAAACCCATTCCATTTAATTGAACTATACCTTAAGAGTTTCATCTGTTAGAGTAAGTCAGCATTTTAATTTGCATACTAAAAATCAAATCTCCCCTAGATCTTTTATATTCTCCTATGTTTAAATTATTTGATTTCTCATGAAATGGTCTGCCTCATATTTCAAGCCTGTTTAGAACCAAATAAAATTACTATACTGAAGTTACTGCTATTTCTTATTAATAAGAAATTAACAATTTAGTATCTTCAGGAACACCATTAGGGTTCACAAGTTCATTTGAGCTCTTTCTGCTACATCTTAAAGTTTTTTAAATTAATGCTGGAACACTCAATCAAATGAACATTGGAATCATTTGAACATTGATCACTATGAGTCCTGGGTCTTGTCACATTATGTCTGTGGACACTTACGAAAATAAATTTTAAAAGCATACACGAACTGCAGGAAGATCCTGCCAGGAAGAAAAGAGTTTAAAAATATGTGAGGTTTTCTTTGGAGAACATTCAAATGGCTTCTATCTGAGTGTAACCTCTCAATTTGGCTCAGTTGCAGCCAGGACACTATATCCATTAATGTTCTTAGCTACCTGGACCACTCAACTCCATAAAGGCAATACCTGAATCCACGCTATAAGGGGTATATACTAAGCACATCAATTTTGCTTCCAGTTAAATCAACTGACAGCAGAATATCAGTAGCTACTGGGACTTCAACAATTATTAAAATTGTTTAAAATTAATGAAAGTTGTCAGAGAAAAAATACTCCAGCAGTTTAAAGATACATGCAGGTATCAAGACAACAGGCAGTTAAGAACCTGAATGTGATCTCAAAAGGAATTCTACAGTGCAGAAAGGTGGAGCATGAGCTCTTGTATCATTAGACTTGGAAGAATTCAAATAGGAGGAAGTGTTTCAAGTTAACCAAATATAGAAAAAAAAAAAAAAAAACAAACCATCAATCATGTGAAAGATCAGTTTTGTGTCAGACCTGAAGCTGAATGGTACAAATTTTGTTTTGAATACATTGGAAGATCAACAGGAAAATAAAGACCACCATTCTGTACTGGCTGGCTTGGCCTTTCAGAGATGCACTGTTAGTAATCCAAACAATTCTCATGCTGTTATTTATGAAGCTAGGAGAAAACAGCTCTGAAGTATCAGCTGCATCATCTTCAGAGAAGATAAGACAGAACCAAAAGTGAAAATCCTCAAATAATCTCTGTAGTGGCATTCAGCCGGAACGCTGAGGAGAGCAGAGAAGTTATTGTTTATGGAAGCAGAGAACATTCAAGCAGAATTTTTTTTTCCTGCTTTAAAATTCTAGAGGAGGTCCAAGATTGCTCAACTGTCAGCTATTGAATCAAAAGCCATAATGGATGGAAGATGTGGGGAAAAAGCGGAATGCAACTTTTTGGCAAGCAGGTATTAAAATGACAAAATGTCACCAATAAAACAGCGGTCTTCATTTTAATGCCAAGTTGTGAAAATAAATGTGAAGTTCTCAGCTGTTATATTTTTTCTTTGAAATCATACATGCTTGTGTGAAATTTTTCTTTCATTCTGAGTAAAACATCCAAAACCTCATTAATCATTCAAAGTAAAAAGTTGTTAAAACAGTTGTGTTTTTTTAAAGGTATAGTAACATTCTGTTCTTCAAGTAAGTAGAAACACTACCCCTTGATAAAATAATCCACCTAATACTTCATTACCTCAGCAGCAATAATGTTATATCTATCCGATAAAGTTTTCAAGTCATTAATAGTGAAGCAATGTCTGAACTATCTTTCATTTGGACAATCATTTTCTTGGTTAAATGCAAAATATCTAAAACTTTAAAACTCTGAAAAAAATCACCTGCTTAAGGACACATAATTGTGGGTTTATGTTTGTTTGGTTTCAATTTGTTGAATAGAATATAAATTTTCATACAAAACTGCCTTTACATAATGATGAACTAGTGTATAGCAAATCCCATTTGCCCTATTTAATATAAACTTTTACAGAGCTGACAAAAGTGTCAATTACATTAAGAACAATTTCTTCTGCAAATAAACTCAATCTGCATGATGTGCAAACAAAAACAGAATTAAAAGTTCAGGCTGACATAATACACACTATTTTAAAAAGTTAACTTCATTCATATGGGTTCTGTCAATATTATCTCCAAAGTTTCAATCTACTTATGCCACAACACATTATCATTATTCTAGAAGTTGCAAACTTGAGTCCTTACTGGAGTGCAAAAAAGGATCATTGAACTCTTATGAGCAAGAAAACTTTATCTAATTATGGTATTATTGTCCTAAGTATATGGGACAAGAGATTAACTGCCCTATTATTTCTTTATTTTTAGACCAAACATGGGCTGACGGCTGGGTTTAGAGGACATAAGGGCTCAAGGAACATGTAAACCCTACTTTTAGTCCACATTGAACCTGCACACTAGAATCTTTATTAACATCAGAAATTTACAAACTAAGCATAAAATTTAGCAGAAGAGAGCAACATTGTACTGCTTCATTGTATTATACAATTACTAGGGAAGAAGAAGGAATCTCAGTTAAGAGGAATAAAGGCTCTTGGCCAGTTTTACCTGAAAGAAAAATTTTCCTATGCCTTATTTTCCTTTAACCCAGATACAGGTAGGAGGCTTGTACATATAGCCATTCTTTTCTCCAAAAATAGGAATATATAAATGGTTCCTATTACAGATATGGCAGAATCTTACTTAATATTTTCCTGACACTTAGGTGAAAGCAAGTAACTACCTTTTGTATTATTTTGTATTTGTATCCATAATCTATTAAATGGAATCATGATCTAATTATGACCCTGAAGCAAGTTGCTTCTTGTTGTCAACACCATTAATCCTGCCACATCATATTCAGAAATAAAATGTTCCAGAGATGTTGTTATCAAAAAAGGGAAAGGAAGATAGAAGTAAGTAGAGAAACAATCTCACAGAGAAAAGCGACAATGAGAGTTCAACAGCACGCTTCAGAAGTCCTATATATTAAGTTTGGGTCCCACTGGACAGATAAAAAACATTTGAATCAAATCTTGAAGGATGGTAAAAATACTAAGAACCAGTCTTCTGCAGGAAGGTGACTTAAAAATCGTTCTAAACAAACCATGACTGAGACAAGAGTCTAAGGCACCAGGCAGCTTGCTCCAGGATCTACATGAATCATGGCACTGATATATATACTGGAAGTGCACGGTGCTGAACTTAACAGGTCCAGTCACTACAGACTTGGAAAGAAGTAACTCTAGCTGAATGGTACACTGAAAGAGGTACAGTAAGTAAGTTTCTTATTCTCCTAAAGAAGCATTGTATCAACTGCTGATGAAATGTGCTTCCAAAGGGGACATCTGGGAAGTACGTTTACTGCTTGACAAAGTAAGAAATCACCTGCGTTTTATCTCAAAAGGATGAAATGAGCAGCCTTGAACATTTATACAGCCTGACCCGCTCTGATCACAGAGGACAAAAAAAGTGTCCTGCACATCCTTTACATGCCTGATGGCCTAAAAGAATTCCTATTTCCATGGAGAGGACAAACTGCAAAGGCTAATAATCAGCATTGGCAAGTGAGAAGAATCTAAGAAAGACCAAAACCATTTGTTTTACATCTGTGTTACAATATTCAAGACTATTACTATGATGATTATAACATTGTTTTCATTTTTGCATGATAGGAAAGTGTACTACTTTGAATCTGATAAAATAAATCAGAATCTTAAAAACACTGAATTCACCTCATCATAGTTTAATTACTTAATGTTGTATAAGTCTATCTGTTATTTATCTAATTTTAATAGTATTATGTTCCAACTCATGGACATTGTTTGACACCCTAACACTGGTCATACAAGCAATCCTGGTATTCTTAGTTTGTCTGAACACAATAAGCACTTTTTACTGTTTCAAAAGATTAAATATGTTTCATCAGAAGAGAATTGCCGGCATTTTATCTGTATCTAGGAAATACATACAGAGTATTGGTTGCTCACGTTAGTAGCTGTAATTCATTCATTTAAGATTATTTTTATCTTTAGTGAATGTACTAAATCCTACTCATAGACATGTTCTTTTGAGTGGCAAAAAACACTGAAGTATATTTAATAGGACGAATGTTCATTAAGATACTCACGGGAGCATGTGGCAGTTTGCCATTCTAGACACTGTCCATATGGGAAGGAGATTATATAGGCGTTTGAGTCAACACATCGTTTCGTACTGCTGCACCACATACATTCCATACCATTACTTGTGCAGTTAGAACACGTTGTTCGCAAGGAGCATGGCTTTTTGCAGGGTCTGGCATTCTGGTTGGGACTGACTGGAAAAGAATCACAAGCATTTATAATTTTGAGCACAGGTTCAATCTCCTTTAATGATTATGTTCCATTAGAACAGCTCTTGTTAAAGTGAAAGTGGTTGTGTCCTTAAATAGGCATAAATATTTTCATCCAAACTTCTGTTGCAGTGTATAAATATAATAAAGTTTCATAAAATTATTAAGAAATACTCAGTGCAAGTCACACTATAGCTCTAAGAGTCCATTTGAAACTTTTCACAGCAATTTTATCTATATGCTTAAATAATTTAATATTCATTGCTTGGTAACATCAGCTTAGTTGCTTACTTGCACATACATGACAAAATACATCTCAAACTCCTATAACAAGTACAGTGAAGTTCTGGGTCTATCGTTCTCATTAGTTTAACAGTGTATAAACCAAAAATATTCTACTTAGGACTGACTTATCCCCTAAAATTTTGCCATACACTGTACATAAGAAGGTCACTAGAATCTAAAGGGAAAGTAATAAAAGGAACATTGTTCAATGCAGAACAGATTTGGTCTGGAGGGTTGGGGTTTTTCAGGTTTGGAGATCTTTGCTTTTCTCTATTAGAGACCACATTCTGACTGGGTTAATGGTCTATGTCATCTCAGAAATTCATAATGCACAAAAAGAGCTTTTATACCCTAACTCCCAATTTCTGCTTTGATTTAAAATAGAACTGTTAAGTGTACAAGAGTATAGTAATTCTTAGGTAGGAACACATAAGTGTACATAGCACTGTATTTTCCATGCAAAAGAGCCTTGTGAAACATCAGGATCAAGCCATCCTATATATTGACATAGTTTTATATATTAGTGATTCATATTCAATACCAGCCGAGTTCTCAAACCACTCTTCATCTGCTGATATATTAAGAATATTGTGAAAGATACAATTTTTAGGAAATATAAATGGCAGTAGCAACAATTTTACAATATATACTTTGCAATGACATTACTGTTTGGAACTGCTTCTAAGAGAATAAAGAATTGGTAGGATCGCACTTCTGTTACGCAGGTTAACAACTTGGACAATTTCACAGCAACACCATCAGACTGATAGGCAGTGTTCCCAGCACACCAACAATGCAGCTATTTTCCAGTTTTGCACAAACAATGCACAAAACAAACCTGAAGGGGAAATTTAAAGAACTTCATATGCTCAACACCACAGCTACAAAGAGAAACATACAACAATCAGAGCATGAAAACGCTAATTTGAACTGTCAAGTGACTATATGCCATAGTCTCTTCATACACAAACAAAGCTAAAAGACAGAAATAAGAATTTTGGCTTTGTCAGCCTTTCAGACTACTAAAATGTTGAATAATACTCAGTGAGGTTCGGAAAGAAAACATCAGCCTTGTTGAACATCTCCACAGATACTTTCAAACTACAATCACTGTTGTCACTGACTACTACTGATTTAGAAGCAACTTATAAGGCTTCTGGTGTGATGTAAACCAAGCCATGTAAACCAATTCACACACCAGTATTTGCTGCTTTAGGAATATTATTTATTTTCTACACTAAAGCTCCATATTTTTAAAGAATATCTTTTGTGTCATTATTTAATCTAAATTGCCCAAAAATCTCAACCAAATGAAAACCCAAACAGCTTGCTAATCATGACAGTAACTGACTATAAGAGATTGCTTACCGACAGGTTTTTCACACACAAGACCATCTGCCATTGCAGTGCATGGATTCGCCTTCAGCCCTGCCACCTCTGCTCTTTCCAGATACGCACAGAAGCCAGAGTCATTTGGCTCTCCAGGAAGCCACTGCAGAGTTGTATTGGTAAAAGGAGACATGTCATCCCATCCCCAGTAGGAGATGTTGATCTTGCGTAAACCTACCCAAGGTGAAATTTTCTATAAATCAGAATGAAAAGAAGAAAACGAGATAATTAGTCCAATGGTCTTTTTTTTGTTGTTGTTAAAACATTTCAAACTATAGCTCAGCAGTAACAACTTCACATTTTGAGAGAATTCGCCATGTTCTTTTCTCACTTTGTCATCTAATAATTTTCCATAGTTCTTAATTGTTCTACTGTGTAGAAATGCACCCCCCTAAAACAACAAAAAACCCTACCCACTATATGCTTCTGTTCTACCCAAAATCTCTGTCTGTACTGTTCTGAGTTAATTCTGATTATTATTATTTGACATGGAGTCAGAAACCAGTCTGATTAGTCATAATAAAACTGTTGGGTTTTTTTTTCCCAGCAGCTGCTGTACTGATTACTGATTTCTAGGCCAATGTAGATAATAAATACACATAACAGCAATTCACAGACATCAAAGTTCAGGAAGAAACAGGATAAATAATCCATCCTCTAAAATCCATATTGCTGATACTGATCAACATCTTTAGGCAATTCAAAGACAGAGATGCAAGCAGCACATTCACAACTCCGATGCCATTCAATACACACTGAATACAGTTTTATTATTGATTTCTAAGCTATTAAAAAACTAGCCTAAAAACCATAAAAAGCATTAATTCTCAAAAAATATTTAGGATGTCTTAGTAAAATAACATAAAAAATTCTACTAATTTTTAGAATTTCTTCTTTATACAATTAGCAAGAGAAAAAGCAAATTTTGAGGAATAAAGGCCTTTGCTTGTTTCAAGATAAATCTACATTCCTTTCTCCCATCACTGTAAAAATCCCAAGATACTGAAAACAAACACTTTTCCTCACATAATCTCTATGCTGTCAGTTTTAATTAACCCCAGTTTAACAATGAACAGAGACAGACTACAGCTGTGACAAGTATGTGGTGGTAGGTGAATACCAAACAACCCAGCCATCTGCACTGGGCAAAGGACAGATGTTACCAGTACAGATGTTGACCTGATTGTGAATAAGGTTCTCGACTGATTTAATCTACACACCAAGGTTAGTAAAACACTACAAGATACCTAAAAGGAACTCACTGTAGGTCAAGTTCTATGTGCTATTTCACAAGCGAACCAAGAGTCACTGCCACCATCTCTCTGAGAGATCTTTCCTCTTTGATCTCACCTTTCTTTGCCCATTCAGGTGTAACCCACAACTGCAAGATCTTTCAGAGCTTTTTCTTACACCTAATCAGAGCAATCCTCTTTTTCCCCTGCCTCACTAGACCAAACTGAAATATGAAGGATTATTACTTTTGCTTCAGAGATAGCAGTGGTAATACTTAAAAAAAAAACCCTCTCAGTAGGTAGATAATCAGTATTCCTGACCTTCCTAAAATGTATTCCCTATGCTCTCTTCTTCTGTCCTATCAGTTGGCAGCATGATGAAACAGAAATCGCTACTGCAACTAAGAGACAGCTGCAAGAAAAACTTAAAATAAACCTGAAAATTAATGAGTTCCATTCCATAAGCAGTGATGCACTCTGGGAGACTTGGACAGCAACAAGAACATTCAACAGAAGTATCACTGCCACTTTTGCATCTTACTTCTGTGTTTACTTTATAACTTTGTTGCTACCCCAGGTGACAAACTTTCCAGGTGTCTGTGAGAGCTCCCACATCCTGGATTCCAGAAAGAACATGACACAGGCAGTGAAAGTAGAACTTGGGCATCTGGAAAGCGGTAGATAACACATCTTTTGTCTTATTTGTTATTTAGTTGCCTAGACTGCTGTATATGTACGTGGTCTGCATGCATTAAAAAACCTTAGATACCTATGCTTGTCTCTAGACATCTCTCTTGTAGAATGCTAAACATGCACACCAGGCACATATAAAAAACGCCAGGGACTTAGGCGTGATAAATTGCTGACAAATACAGACCTAAACCAACACTACAAGCCTACTTTAAGGCTGAGGGATTCTAGCCAAGAGAACCTTCAACATATTACTGTTTGAACTGCGCTGCCAAATAATTCTCAGCATCAGTACATAGAAAGCAGAGATGCTATTCCAGCTATGGTGAAAAGTATGTCAGGCCAATAATAAAAACCGACAGTGCAGCAGTGATATTTGGAGAGAAACTCTTCTATTTGAAGGAGGAGAGTGTCTCAGAATCCCTTTAATGATGACAAAGTCCCAGGTAGGATGAAGGCCAGAGCAGCCTTAGGAGATAAAAGCAGCACCCCTGAAATGAAAGACTGCTAGCAAAAGCAACACATACTGTAGTCATCATCTTTCTTAGCTGCAATATCTGGACAACTTCCAGATATCTCAGATTCCAGATTTACCATCTTTGGCTCTTTGGTAGTGTAAGACATCAGACCTGAAGACTGATTAGCATGCTATCAAACACATACCATCAAAGCTATTGCCTTGCAGCCTCACTTAAGCTGCTCTGGGCATGTTTGTTAGGATTGCCCAAAACAGATTACCCAAAAATCAAATCATTTTTAATCATTTGATTAAAATATGGTAAATAGCTGAGAAGTAGGCCACCAAAATGCTCAAAGGACATGCTTAAAGCACATATTCGATTTTGTGGTGTTGATTCCATGATGTGGTGGACTGAAGACTGCTGGTAATAGCAGATGGCATATTGATATCACCAAAGCTTATCAGCAAAAATAAATGCTACTGCACTGCAAGAAAGGAAAAAACAAATAGTGAATCGAGAATTCAGGAAGGTCCACCTGTGACACCTAGAGCCACCAGTGTGCTGTGACTATCGAGCTGATTTCTTCACTAGAGAAAGCATAGATCTAGTCCTCATCTTTCAAACTGCTGACAGGTTCAGTCGTAATAGCTGGGAGTCTCAAAGTACTCAAAGCAACTGAGGGACTTCAAAGGTGCCGAATGAGAATGCCAATCCAGTTTCTTCTTCAGGTTTAAAAATAATGAGTTGAATGCCCTTCGCTCAATCTCCATGGTTGTTTCATTTAACACAAAATGAATGTAGGAAACCAATTCCTTTACTTTGAATATCTTGCCAAAGAGACTTCTGAAGAGGATCAGAAAGGAAGGAAACCAGACTGCCTGTTCGCTGTACCCAGAACTCACTGATATAAGAGCCTAGTTTCTGTGCCTCTTGAAAAATACTGTTATCAAGCCAGGTGGGTGAAAAACACGGTACAAATCTACTCTTCATCTCAGGGAAAAAAAACTTGCTGACAAGCCTCAAATATGTCTTTTTTTTTTCTTCTCAAGAATACCAGCTTCTTTATTGGAAGGTCAGACAATCTTTGCTCAACATATAAGTGGGAAGAAAGTTACTCCTTACTTATGAAGACTTGTTCTTTCTTTCTCAAGGCCATGATGAATGTATACTTTCAAGATGCCCAAAATCCACAATGGAGAAACCTATCTTATCCTCACTGTATTTGGCACTTAGCAAGTTGTTCAGATTCAGAGTTGAAGAGGGAACCTGCAATCAGAATCAGTTCCTCTTCTATTTGAGGAAGAAGGAAAAGCTCCAACACACATGTGAATGGGTACACATGTGAGCATGTACACAGTTGTCAGTCAACAATGACATGGCAATGAATCATTCAAGACACCTTTGCTTCACCATGGCAGGGCTGCCATGCTGCTTAGCTTATTAATAGAGAGACAGGCAACAGGAGATTGGAAATGTACTGAAACTTTTCCTAAGCAATTTGACTGTGCCTCGGTTTTTCAAGCTGACTGTTACAGTATCTAATATATGTCACAATTTAGCTGGGTGCTTTAAATTAATCCATACTTGCTGGAGTTGCCAGTCCACTGGACAGAAGTGAGCAGGAACTCCAGAACCATGTGGTTCCTACCTTTACCAGGTATTTCCTTTAGTGCCAAATGCATAATCATGAAGTGTTGCACTGATAAGGAAGCAACAAGGTCATCTGAAAACCTTTGCTATCTAAGCTCAGCAGGACCCACTAGAGCTCTTGCCTCCTAGCAGAATCTGTTTTGACTTCAGCAAGGCTGGTATCTTTTACTAGAAGCGAAAGATTTTATCAGAGCTACCTCCTTCATTGGTCCAAAACAGAAAAAAAAGGGAGTGTTTGCTCTGCAGAGAAGGATTAAAAATTCCTTAATTCAAAGTATGCTCTGCCATGCTCTAGCTTTCAAGAAAAGAATGGGTGATCTAGTCCAACTTGGGACTACATCAACCTTCTCTCATTTAGAAACCAAACAAATGGTACAGCTCCATTTTACAGTTGCTAGTACCCAGAAACTTAGTAAAAGCTGTAGTTATTCTACCCTTTTACCTCTTGAGTAACAAAGCACTATCAGACATGCAGGGTGGAAGTAGACATTGATATTCGTAAAGATTTCACTCGCGAAGAGAGGTATTGTAAAAGTCCCTTCAGATGTTACATACACATATGCACAAACACACAAACCAGTGAATTTTCAGTGACACAGTGCACACAAGAAGGCCACGAGGGCAACATATTACTCATGTTCTATCAATATTCAGCCCTACCACTCTTCTATGTACATAGAACAATAAGACAGTCGATATCTCCTACTTCTTTGTTGACATTGTAAAACCTAAAGTTATTGCAGCTGGAAGTTAATTAGCAGAAGTTAATTGTCATGTTTGGTTTTATAAAGCTTTTGGTTTTTTAATCAAGCAAAAGAAAATACCTTAACAGTTGGAAAACAAATAGTAATTAGAATAACAGAACTTCATATTTTTACACATTAGCTATCAATACTTAAGCCTTATTACCTGCTACTACTGCTACTTAATAAGTAACAGAAAAGTTTCTGGTTTGCACAGACATTTGCTTTGAATCACAATCTTAGCTTTGAATCTCTTAACCAAGACTCTCACCTGTATCTAGGGAATGATCTTCTATATTCTATTTATGTCTCTAAAATTGTTTAGCTTTTAAATGCCAGTATCTTTTTAACTAATGATTTATCATTACGTTGGACATCAGCATTGAACATTTTTGTTCCCATTTAAAATTGTGAAGAGCCAGAAGCTGCATTTCATCCACAAAAAGTCACCAAAACAAATGATAGCTTTTCAACTAAATACAGACAATAATTCTTAATAGAATTTAGGAATTATTTCAATTACATTATAGATTTCTATGTGAAATGGTGACGTTCATAAACTTTTGACTTTATTTTTCCTTCATGTGGGAAGAATAAAGGATAGGGAAGAAAGAGTGGCCCATTGGAGCAAGTATTAATTCCAATCTACTATTTTTTTATTTTTATTCAACATGTATTGGCCAGAATTTGTTTAACCATGATTACAGAATACTGCTGCTCATATTCTGGCAGTTTGAATTGTGATAATTTTTGCTGGAATACCATCATTTACTATATTCTGAAACTTTATGGATACTTTCAAATATTTCAGTGGATATTTAAAAGAAATAATGAATCAGGCTACAGGGTACATCTATGAAAATTCTTCTTATACATTATGTACATCATTTAAAAAAAAAAAAAAACCCAATAACTACGCTTATTCAATAGCTTATTTCAATAGGTAAGTTATCAGTTAAAAATTGAAAGGCAGGGAGGAAAATACCCAGAAATCATCAAATTAAAATTTCACACTGTAACAAAGGAATACAACACACAGCAGGTGACCAAAGCTGTCTCAAGAAAGATTGTAATGAGCCTTACTAACGCTGCACTGAAGAATGCAATCAAACGTATCTTGAAAACTGTTCCATAGCTTTATCCCATTATGCTATATAAAATTTAGAACCTTTCTCTAGAATATGTTTCTCCTCTTACCTATTTCTTTCTAGGCCAGTTTTTAGAACTCGCAGCCCATTTCAGAAGCCATATACTCGTGCTTGAAATGCAGCTAGTCACGGTTTATCTGATTTTATAGAATAATCTTTTAGAGCACTGATAAGAACTTGCCAAAAACCCTTTTAAATGAGAATTCAACCTTTATGTTAAGTTAGAAAAGTTTCAGGAATACTAAATCCTTAGACAAGATGCTGAACAGGGCTTTATTTTCATCTGACAGAAGAGCAATCAAAAGATGCACACAAATAGAATGTCATTCTGTGCTCACAGAATGAGCTACAGTCCTATTTAATTGAACATAAGGCAAATTTTTAGCCATTGCAGGAATTTATTAAACACTGATCACTAATAATTTCAAAAATGTGCTCTTCTCTTATTCTACCCAACCACCCCCCAATTTTCATTTCCTTTTAAGTAGTAATTATGCAATTATATTAGAAAGGAAATTGTGTCACCTTAACTACAGAGATGATACTTCATGTTAAATCCACTGTTTACAGAACATTTAAGTCAGGCTAAGTTGCTTTGAGATCTACAGTGAATGTGATCATTTATAGTCATGCCACATTTTTCAGGCACTACTGCTGCCTCAGCACTAATTTAATGAGGGCTGAATAATTTGCAGAGGAGTGAAGTGAGCAAGCCTACCTTTATTGAATACCCAATTACTATTGAGGCTCAAAATTCTCCTCTCTTCCTTAATTATGCACATTGCTAAGGAATTACGTATCTTTCAAAAAATTTATCCTCACCTTTACTTAAATTTCTTTCATTTTGGATCTTAAATTGTTCTGGAAGCGTATGATACACTTCTGATGTATTTTCTAATGTGTGCATCACTGTATGTTATTACCAAACTTCAACAAACTTTTCAAGACTCTTTTGAACTCCTTGATTTCTAGGAAAATAGTTTCCCTCAAAATACTGAACTACAAAGGTTTAGTTGTAATTAAGTGCCTAATTTACTGTGAGGGTGGTAAGGCCCTGGAACAGGTTGCTCAGAGAAACTATGGCTGCCCCATCCCTGGAAGTGTTCAAGGCCAGGTTGGATGGAGCTTGGTGCAGCCAGGTCTAGTAAAAGGTGTCCCTGCCCATGGCAGGGGATTGGAACTGGATGAGCTTTAAGGTCCCTTCCAACATAAACCATTCTATGATTCTATAATAATTCTATAATCTTTGAAAATACAGTGGCCACTTAATGCTCACACTTCTGCAACATCCACACTTTTGTGAAGTGCTTGCGGTCAGTTTGCCTCTTTTCTGCATCATTATGCTTAAAAACCCTTGCCTACTAAAACTAAGACTTATATGAAGAGAAAACATCTATTCTATTTAATAGCTTATTGCTTGGTTTCTTTTCTTTAACTATGCATTGATTCTAACTATGCTAGATACCTGCACACTTCATATTTTGTCAATATTTACCCAGGCAATGATACATTACAAGCAGTGGAGTCAAGCTCCATGATTTTCAAGTGTCTCAGTTTCTATTAGACACAAATGATGAAATCTAGATGTTTTTAGCAGCAGTTATGCATGAGGTCATAAAAACATCTGTTTCTCCTACTACTCTCTTCAAATTTTTCTGTTGTAACATTATTAAAAAAAAAAATTAAAATCTGGCAAATCAAAGATTACAACTTCCTCAATTTCCATCTAGAGGGATTATAGCTAGTATTCCAGTGGGACTTTGGTTTAGATGGTCTTCAGTTTTCATCTGTATAGGGGACAATTTTAGGGGAGGAAATTCAGGTTCTCAAGCATCTAAAGTGAGTTGAGCTCCCCACTTCCTGAAAGTGGGAAGACAATTAAACTAGAGGTGAACTAATGAGCAGTCAAAGTAACAGCTCTGATGGAAACAAAGTGCTGAAGCAATTTATTAGGCTTCCAAAACCACAACACGAAAGTGGGACTGCTAGAAACTGTACTAATGAGACTAATTCAGAGAAAAAGTAGGTGTCAGCTTCACTACAACCACACATTTGATAAAACCACAAAAACATACAGCCCTCTGAGAATACTTTGATCTAACAAGGAATAACATTGCCATGCAAAGCTCACTAATTAACAACAACCTACGCTCAAGTGTAATTTATAAAGGATGCTTAGCCCTGAGAACAGTGAGTTAAAGGAAAGTTGCAGTTTATATAATCAAAGGCATTGTTTAAACTGTTCTCATCTTTGTTTATGCTTACTACACCAAAACTAAGTCATCTCAGAATTTATTCCATGTTAACAAGAAAGTTATTTTTAGTTCAGTCCCACAGTTGTGAGCAAACTCCCAAGAGAACTAACTGTACTTTCAAATGCATATACAACATTTTAATATTGCAAGAACAATTAATTAACTTCATATTACTGTTTTGTCTATAGAAAAATCTTCTCTTTCATAATATTTCTTACTGGGTCAATAAAACAGCACACAAGAAAAGATGGAGTGTCATTTTGCTTTAGTATGGGAATCTGCAGTCCATCCACTGTGTTTACTTTGCCATTCTCAAAGAATTTATCAATTCTTTTCAATGAAAACTACAAATTAGACTTTTAATTATTGTTGATAGTTTTAGAATACATCTGCAAACTCAACTGTGTTTTGACTTCGTACTACAAAGGTCTTTGTCTTGGCCCTTTAGTACCAAAAGAACTTTTTCCTTATCCTTTAGGAGGCAATCTATTGATTTCCAATTTAGCATTGGACTTAAGAGAAATTACTGATAAATGATAAGGTCTGGACAGGGTGCGAAGACAACGGCAGCCTCCTCTCTCTGAAAATTTCTAAAGCATCAATGTTTTGTAATAGTCTAAACATGATGAAGAAATTGTCCTAAATTTGTCCCAGGACAAGGACTTTGTGCATTAGAAAAAAAAATAACAAAAAAACCCCTAAACCAGAATCTATGAAGTCTCACATTATTTCTATGAACAATAAAGAATCCTTAAGTCCCTCCAGGCTGTAGCATTTACTGACACTATTCTAAAAGTTTGCACAATACACAACATTCACCAAAGTTGCTTTTCTCTTCTCAGTATATCAAATAAAGCAGAGATAAAAACAGATCCATATTCTTATTTTCAAATGTTGCTCTGACACATCCACTAATCCTGAAAGCTTTTCACATAGGTGAAGATTTTAAAGCCTTTTATATTAACCACACAAGTCAAACTCCACCATAGATAATAAAGATTAAAAGGCACTGTGTTCACCTTAAAGTTGCTCTGACTGCATTTGTGAACTCCACATCACCACCTGTTACAACAGCCATCTAAAATGAAATCTCAGCCCTTAAATCATTATGATCGCAGTTTGAGAGGAAAAGGCAGACAAAAGAAAATCAAAAAGTTCTGGAGAGCCCGGATAAGACATTTAGGCTGTCTCACACAGAATAAATGTAACTGGAAAGATAGATATGAATTAAAAAAAAAACTTATTTTTTTTCCCCCTGAAATTGCCAGGATAAGTCATGGTAGCATTCCATTAGAGATCCTGATAACTAAATAATCCTTTAACCCAAGATATACTTTTGAAGAACATGTATTTGTGTACAACTTCAAAACTGTACATGACTTATCTCAAATTTACATCACCACATTGGCTCAGGATTTAGTTCATTTAAATAAAGATATGCTCAGCAGAATGTTACCTTGTTCAAGTTCTAAGCTCTGGAATGTAAGAAAAATCTAGTTTCTAGACTAAAAAAGCAGCTCTTTTCTCATCTACACCTCAAGCCAGGCAGGTAATATCACTCATACCAATACTCCATCACTCACTATTAGATTTGAAGGCCTCCTGTGCAATATTTTAATGGGAATCAGGGAAAAAAAAGAAAAGGGGGAAAAAAGCAGCAAAATAAATAACTAGAGAAATCATCACCATTTGTGATTTTGTTATTTTGTTTTCAATTACATTTTCAACATTATCTCATATCAAAGAGCAGACAGACAATGTGTTTCAAGGCTACAGTAAGTACAGTATCAGGGGAGATCTGACATAGAAGAATTACTTCCCTCTCCTTTATTAACAAATAATAGAAAACACATGTCTTTCTAGGAAAAAAAAAAAGTATCACCCTGTGCAGGTCCTACATTTATAGGGAAAAAAAACCCAACAAATTTAAGTACATAACTGAAATTTGCATCTCTTTCTTGAAATAGAACACTAAAAAGGATAATACAGAATATTTTGACTCACATTATATGTCCCTAAACTCTTGCATTCAAATTTAGCATAACAAAGGCAATTCTTAACTGCCATTCCCTTCATATGCATCTCAATTCATCTCCAACGTAACTTTGCAAATCACATACTAGCTTGATATAAGCTTTAATTATTGTTCATAATTACCTTCCATTTTCCCGTGACTCTAAAATCCTAAGCTACCTCAAAATTAGAGGGTTTTATACAAAGAAATGGTGCATGTTCTACAAACCAAAATACTTCTAAAAATGTCCTTTACCAAGATGAACTGATTTGCTCGTGAAAGAATCTTATTCTCCCAAGACATTCCATCTGAGTGTATGCTGTTCAGTTTGATACTTTTTGAGCATATATACATTTCATGTATGTGTATCAGTGATGTGGGTAGGCTTTCCAACAGTTTAAACACAGCAATAAGCATTTGAATATTTAACTGCTAAAAAACTGAAACTGACCACCCATGAATAGGTCATTAATCCTCATCTTGTTGCACAGCTAAATTAACATGGATCACCTTCCTAAGAAATATTCTGATGGCAGTTTCCTGTATTTGCCAGAGGCATGTGAGAATTTTCAACCCTCTTCCTCCCCCATCATTATAGCAGAAAGCTAATTAGTTCATGGCTCATTCTGGTGCCACTGTGCAGGGAATTCCTACATGCTTCACATACTAGTACAGCTACTCCATAACCCTTTGATCCCACATACTAGTTACAGAAGGAGCTAGGGTTTTCTGCAGAAGAAAAGTATGCATCTTTAGTACCTCCTTGTCCTCAGCTGCTTGCAGCCCAGCTATTCACCAGCCAAACCCAATCCTGAGAGCAGTTTTGTGGATACTTATGTGAAAGTCAGGATTTATTTCTCTGTTACATTCAAAATTATTACGTCTTCTTTTGATTCCTGCTATCACAGTGTATTGAAAAGCACTGGGACTTCCCAGACCTGTGTTCCAAGCCATTCTCAAGTCACATCTTGAAAGTAAACAGTAACCTCTAACAGTTAAATCTAGTATGGAGAAACACTTGGGTACTCCTGTGTCATTAATTTTAAACATGAGATTTCCTTAATATCCTACACACCACTTAGAGCACTCTTTAGCACCATGCTACATTTCTTTGAAGGCATAAACTTTAATCTCTTTGGACAAATCTCTGAAATAGATTTCTCAAAGCAAATTTAATTCACACACGCATTAATTACAGTTACTCAAGTTACCTGAAGTGTGTATTTCTGTATTTCATCAAGAACAAATTCCACTTCTTTTGAGGTTGTTAATGAGGCAAGATTCCCACTCAAATTGTAGCAATATAGTTTGGCATTGTCATAGCTTTCACGACTAGAATTTATGCGGAGGCAGGCATCTCCAATGTGACTCCATCCTTCCCCACACAGATGAGCTAAGGTAAAAAGCATATGATTAAAGGTGATTTGAAAAACAAATACAAAAACCCTAAGGGAGTCTGAATTCTACCTTCCCGAGATCATAATTCAAAATACATCCCACAGTCAATTTCCCTTTTCAAAATCTAAAACCAACTCTCCTAGAATTAAGAGATCACAACTTTATCCTTGCTTTGCTTTATCATCCTGTCTTTGCATTTTTATTTGCCTAAACACAAATACAATCCGAATGACAGGAAATTCAAATAACATCTCAGAAAATATTTCCTCTTCAGCATTACTGAGATTCAGATAACTAAAACAAAAAGTAATTCAGAGCAAGTGCTACAGTTTATTCTGAACTATTTATTCTGTGGAATAAATTGATTAAAGTTATTTAATTAATAATATCCAAAAAAAGTATTCATTAACTTCATCTGGACATGAAGATCAAATGGAAAAGGTTCTGACATCTAACTGCATATATGTAGCTATGAATATGAATTACAGAATAAATATTATTTCAGAACATTAACAGTCACCTTCTAAGAATATTTTATATCAGCATTTTAATATTCACTGCTTTCATAGTATTACCAACATTAGATGATCAAGAAACTAGATCTTAGGCAGTATCTGCACAGGAAAATTGAAGTATAATTTAGAAGATAAACCCTCAGCTAGTAAGAGTAACAATGAGAGTGGATATGTAATAGTAAAGGACTCAGTGTGGCAATTCAGCTCTACACTCAGTGATCCCCACAGGCTAGAACTTGTCTCTGGCTTGTGCAGAAGTACATGCCATTGTGCCTTCGCTAATGTTATTATCTCTCCTAACAAGATTAAAGGTAGCATTGATATACCAACCAGTGATGTAATTACATTTGTGTTCACCTGTACAGGCACAGCCAGGCAGGGAGAGTCAGCACAAGTAGAACAAATCCAGGACTACACATTCAACAAATATTCTTTGACAACTGTGGAAGAGATTTATCCAATTTTGAAATCAAGTACATAAAAGCAGCATCGTCACCCCACAACCCTTACCAGGTAGTGCCTGGCACTCCTGCTGCCGTTGGTCCCACTGGCAGTTCAGGTGCAGCGAGCAACTTTTGCAGCTGGTCAGTTTATTGCAGATCTGTTCATTCCTCACGTGACATTTGGTGTAGTTCTTAACTGACTATGAAAATAAAACAGACAAAACAGCATCTCAAACATATGTCAAATTATCAACAAACCTGAAGTCAAAACTGAAATACACAGCAGGCGAAAATCACAGCCACCTAAAAGCTTGGTTGAATTTAAGCTTTAAACTTTGTCTAGATCGCCTTATCAGTTGCAGAGTGTACAAACTGCATCCCTAGAGCACAAATCACCCAACCTGTGCCACACAACTAACTGCCGAGTGGGTCAAACAGTACTTTTAAAATGTCATTTTGCCTGTGCAGAGCACAAGAGGAGCTTAAATAACTACACTAAATCTCTACTTCTTAGATAGTTAAGGGCGATGCTATTACTAAATTAAATGCAGGTTAAAACAAGCAAAACAAACAATATAAAAAAAAAGGTACAAGATACAGGTGTAAAATAATTACAAGTCATCAGCTGAAGGTGGAAGAGTATGTTCTACTTCATTTTATCTGGATTAAATGAAATAAAAATAGGAGCTATAGGCCAGTAGGCACAAAACACAAGAAGAACTTGTCAAAAATCTCAATCATGCCTTTTTACAGATTTAACTGCAAACCTGTAAGCAACATAACTTGTATGAAATTTACAGAATCTACAGGAAAGCATTTTGTCAAACAGTGGCATAAAACCAGGAATAACATCATTTGTTTGGTACCTCAGTATACAAGAAAAGCAGTAAACACTAAAGGAATTTTTACTTGGGTTTTTTGCTGAGTTTGGTGGAGTGTTTTGTTACCCTGAAAACAGGTCTTCCTTTCCAAGACAGGCATTTTTAATACAAAATCTTTTCCCTCTGTATAGTACTTTTAATTAAGACATAATATTGATATCTCACTTAATAAACTGCCCCAAATCCTCAGCCAATTCATCAGCTTATCTATAAGGCTGTCTCTACTAACTTAATTTCAAGGTAATAACTAAAAAAAAAAGTCTTAATTCAAGACAGAACCACGGAACAGTTGAGGTTGGAAGGGACCTTCGGAGGTCATCTTGTCCGACCCAAGCAATTCTTTTCTCTAACAACAAAAGATTAATTCACTCATGGTAAGCAAAGATGGATTGCACTTAGATAGGAAATGCATGGTTTACATGACAATTTTGACTGCTTTCTTTTCTAATTATCTCCTGCAGTACAATAAAGTGCATCTAAAGGGAAAATCCTACAGTAAGTTACACAGTTGTTGGTAGTGGAATGTGGACAGTGATAGAACATCAATCTCACACAGGGCCAGCTTCAGTCCTGC
>NW_009909500.1:41249-55110 GCF_000696875.1 Nestor notabilis
CACTGCTGTACTGGGATTTGTTTGTTGACTTTATTGCATCAGATACCTATCAGTGAGCTCATTATAAAAGGCACTCACTATTTTTCTGGTCTGTAAGATGCTACTGTGAAGCAAAAAACCAACAGAGAAGCAGTTCTAGAAGAATCTACACCTCAATGTGAAACAGAGCCAAAGGCTATGCCATAAAGTAATAAAGTGTCTATCTAGGCAAATAAATGTATACAAACAGTAAATCACAAAAAACTTTGGTACAGGCTCACATTTAGCTTCACTGTCATGAAGCATATTCACAAAACTGCCTGAGAGATGCTTTAAAGTGAATTTCAGAGCACAAGAAACCACCATCTGCTCATTTACAATACCTCAACTAATGCTTTTAATGCTTCATGATGGCATAGTCAAAAATCCTTAATCATTCAGATTGTTTTTGTAAATTACAAACTCTTTATTGATATTACATATGGATTACAATTTTCCAACTAAAAATTGGAACTTAGTTGGAAAATTAGTTTCCAACTAAGCCCAGATATTTTTTCTATTACTTTCTAATCATGAAGCTTGTTGTGTGCTGGTTACTTAATGTTTAAAATAAAATTCAAAGTACTAGTGACTATTCTGTAATAATGTTCTCTGTTGTATTCCCTTATTCCCAGCACTTACTGCCCTTAAATCCAATTTTAACAGTGCTTGCCTGAAAATCTCATTAGCTCAATGCAGAAGTGAATCCAATAGGTAATTCATATTAACACAATATTAAGGTTATAACTTAAGCTACCAAACCCAATGAAATTCAGAAATATGACAGCACATCTGTTACTGAAGTTCTATATTGCTGTAGGATATTTATAATGTTTACACATCAAAGCATGAGTAAATCATGTTATGTATAAAGCTTCCCACTTATGTCTGATTTACTTGGATATTTTCAGCACTGATCTTGATATGGCAGGATATAGACAGGCTTATGAATTGCAGTGATTTTGTGAATAACCATTGCAGAATGAATATATCACAGTAGCTTATCTCAGAATTTTGGTGATAGCTATTCCCAAATTTTTGCTACCTTTCCTATCTCCTGGATTTTACAGTATAACCTTGCCTGGTTTGCCTAGTCTAACTGGAAATTATTGCTCTATTACATTTATAACTATTTCTCTGAAGCCACTCCCAAATCATAGAATGGTTTGGGGTAGAAAGGACCCCAAAATCATCTAGTTCCAACCCCCCTGCCATGGGCAGGGATGCCTCACACTAGACCATGTCACCCAAGCCTCTGTCCAACCTGGCCTTGAACACTACCAGGGATGCCCCTTTACCACTTCTTTGGGCAACCTGTTCCAGCACCTCACCATCCTCACAGTAAAGAACTTTTTCCTTATATCTTACCTGAATTACCCTTGTTTAAGTTTGAAGCCATTACCCCTTGTCCTATTGCTACAGTTCCTAATGAAGAGTCCCTCTCCAGCATCCTTGTAGTCCCCCTTCAGATACTGGAAGGCTATTCTGAGGTCTTTACGCAGCTTCTCTTCTCCAGGCTGAACAGCCCCTATTTTCTCAGTATTGCGTAGTCCTTAGACATAAATTTTCTTTTTTTGCTCCAAGATAAGTTAGATTCTATTCATAACTCCTTCTACTACTTTATACATTTCCCTTTGACCATTCTTTGAAGTGTTCAAATGTAAGCAGATTGCTATTATTATCATCGGTACTGGTACTAATGTAGCAAGTAGGTATTTTAACAAGCTTAACGTGATGATTCAGAAGAAGAGCTGAAATTTTATAAGGGAAGTGGGTCTTTTCCATTTTTTTCCAACCACTTCTATAGTTTTGAAAAGAAAACATTTTCTCTGAGTCAACATTTTTCAAGTAAAGTTTAGTATTACATTACTGCTGCATTTCTAGCCTTCAAGATACTTTCCTTAAGTAATATGGGAA
The DNA here is from genome assembly GCF_000696875.1 of Nestor notabilis. NCBI lineage: Eukaryota > Metazoa > Chordata > Aves > Psittaciformes > Psittacidae > Nestor > Nestor notabilis. The sequence goes on from NW_009909500.1 coordinate 43,185, forward strand.
TAAGTTACTTTATTTGCAACGTTTTAGTGTTGCAGTGGCAGTTAACATTTCTATAAACTGAATAATTATAGGCCAACATTGTAGACAACCAGTGGAGCATATTATTACAGCTACCATATCTGCAGTGATTACTTCAATTTCTACTGTAGAGGAGTAAGACAACGGAAAAGGAGAAGGAAGCCATTTCTTGTTAATTCCTGAAGCGTGCATTTCAGGACTGCTGGTTGGATCTAAAGCAGAGTTTGGTGTGGAGTCAGGAAATAGGAAGAGTTGTTTTGAGGATATAAAGAATCAGAACCAATTTGGTTTGATAACCAGCACAAGCATTTCTCATTGTTTCCCAAAGAACAGGGTTGGGAAGGAGACAAAGAACCGGGTTGAAAAAGAATTGTTAAAAGGAAGAAGGGAAAACCCTTACAATTCTCTCACATTATAAATACCAAAAAGAAGCCATAATATTGTCCAGTAAGAACCCACATGTGCACATAAATATTGTGATATTTTCCAGCCTGCAAGTCTATCAGCGCTTGCGCCCATCACAACTACAAGCGGCTGGTACATGTCCACACCCAGCCCACCCTCCTCTTTCTCAAGCACATTGCTTAAGGAAGGTTGTTGGCAAGCAGGAAGCATTCCAGCACTTTAAGGGCTTCAGTGCAATCACACTTTTTGAATTTGCCTGCAAAAATGAAACAGCTTTACGACCATAATGCGGATTTGATACATTGCTATCTTTAAATATGATTACTCAATAGGCTCCCTGACACTTCACCAACCAATATTTTGCTCCATTTCTGAATAGCAAAAAAAATGATTGATAAAGTGATTTTTAATTCTAAAACTAAGGCTCTCTCTGGTCTTCCTCAGTAAAGGAAACTTTGCCTTTTGTTGTATCTGCTTGGCTCTTCCCAGTTATTTAACATTTTCTTTCTTACAAGGGACAAAAAGATTTTGCTTCATGGGATGGCTAGTCCCTAAAGAGCAGACCAAGTCTTCGCTTACTCTTCCATTTTACTGCAAAAATGACACCTTGTAAAGGTGCAGATATTTAAAATTAAAACTAATCTCTCCCCAAAGCGTTTTATTTATTTATTGCTGGAGAGGGGGTGATAAAAACTAGAAGGTAAATTTATAAAATTAACAGCTTTTCCTGGGAATATTTCCATTACAAAACAGAAATATAGTCAATTTTCTCAACAACACAACCAGCAAGGGAGTATCATCCTCACAGGATGCAAGATACAGCTTTTTATGTGCAGATATACAAAGAGAATAGTTTCATAAACATATTAAGCAGATCCAGATCTGGTGGTTTTCTTCAATCAAGAAATAGGCAAAATGCAACAGAGTCAGTGAGGACCAGGAAGACACTTTGGATATTATAGAGTACAAATGAAAGGGTCAAAGTGCAAGATCCATGTAACAGACTTAAGTGCTATGTAGTGCTTAGAGGCACACATATGCAACACAATTAGGTTTTACAAGTCAAACAAAATATTCCTGTTTAAATTTTCATCTTTAATGCAGACATCCAATGAATGGAAATAAAGGATAGGTACATCAATGACACCATTTCCTTCTTTGTGACAAAGTCCTATACAATATTCTATGTTTCAAAGCTGAAAATGGCTCTGGACTAGACACAAGGAGATCCACGAAAGAGCGTGAAAGAGGAAGTTATATAGATATTAGTATGTCATATTTCATGATGTCTGTACTTGGCATAAGACAGTATGAATAACAGCATTATAGTTGCTTTTGCCCCCGCAGCAAACCAGTATCTGTATTTGCACCGTTCTGAAAAAAGGTAGAGTAGGTCATTGTACCATTTTCAGCATCCTTCAAAGGTAAAAATTAAATAACTTTTTTCTTAATTTTATATACAAGACCTATATTTTATTATGGAATAACTTCAGTGTATTATGTAAAATCACTGTAAGCAGTCTGGAGAATTTCAATGGTGTAATTTCTCAAGGCAACCTTCGAACAGACAAAATCTGTAACACGCATTTAATGGTAGAAAACAGACAAAAAGGCTAGCTAGCATGCTGTTCAATCTGCCCACTGGCCAAATTTCAGTACCATCTTGAACTACTCCACAAATTTTAAGTAAACTGCTTCCCAGTTGGGGAAGACAGGATAAGCATTCATCCCTCCACATTTGCATCAGATATGATGTCAGTTCATTATATCAACCACCAGAAAAATCTGGCACTGCAAGCCTCTGCTTGCAGTTACATCAGATATGAGTATGATATATATCCTAATGATCCATGAGTCTGCACAGTAATGGAACACAGTGTCCTGTTAATGTAGTGACCCACATCAGTTGGTGAGCATAGGCAGGGATACGTGTATCATCAATACATTAGTACTACTTATGAAGCCCGTCTGTGAAAACCGCTATTTCAGAGAAATATCCATATTTTACAGCCCTTCCAATAAGCAGGCCAGTCACTGCTTTGCAAATATCCATGACCATGAGGCCAATGCCAAACTGATTGCCAACATATCTTTAGTATGCTGGCCAGTTTCCATGAAGCAAAAGAAACATTCTAATACATTATGGTCTGTCTCATCTTGACGTCCTATGATCCAAGTCATGTATCAAGGCCTTTGTACAGCTGCAAAAGTGGGGCTTTCTCCTTGTGATGTTTGTGATTCTACAGCTTGTTAGCCCATATTACCATCACAGTACTGTCACAACATTTTCATTCTGTGGGCCTAGTCCAGACGTAGCAGTCTATGAAAACAGATAATCAGCCTGATCCATTCCATTTCTCCACATGGTGCCATACTGTTGATGCTATTCTGGTTGGTTTATGTCGATAGCTGCAACATCATCTGCCTCCATCATCTCCCAGCCAATATATTAATTTTGCAATAGCCATCTTCTATTTATAGTAGTAATTCGTTTAAGAAATCATTTTGATGATTTTTTCACTATCACACTCTTAAGTAATTCCACTAATAGCCTTCGCTATCCACTTCAAACCCTCAATAAAGGACAGGAAATGATACAGAGAAGACTGGTGCATCAGTTGCTAATTAGGCTGACAATCTTAGTCATGAATGCTTGTCAAAGGATACTGGACTGAGAAGCTTGTTCTAACACCCAGTGTTCCACATTTACAGGGATGAAGATCGTCTGCTCCTTAGCAACTATTCCTTGCTTAAGAGTTAAAGCCACAGTTAGAAACCGGGCACCTAATACAGTATAACGTGTTAGGAAAAGAAGAGCCCTTGAAGATCGCAAAGGAAGCTAACCATTAGTGCCTTGAATGTGAAATCCCTTTGACAGACTTACAACGTGGCTGCTGATGAATTTGTGTCTGCATTGCTTTTACTAGTAGTGACTAACTACAAATGCCAGTGATTAAAGCTGGCTGTAAACACTCCGAATGGGCAAGATTCGAGTCAGAAGCAATCCAACTCACACATTAATTTGTCTGTCCAGAGAACGAGATTGATTTGCATCAGGTTCAAACCAGAGAGCAAGCTACTTTTACTTATAGACGTGTGAAAAGAAAGGATTTTGAACTCCAGTACAGCCAGGTGCCTGGAGCTAGATGCAAAATATAGAGGGAAAATTTATAAAGCTAAAATAGTAGTATAAGCTTGTCAAAAGTCAAATTAACAACCTAGAGATGCAGCAACCAGTGGACAACAAAGAGTATAAAACATGGCAATAAGCAGTATTAAAAATAGAAAAATAGAAATTTGTATGAATCTGTATGTTCTTATTGTTTGTACTTACACAAATCAGAACAATCTTACCAAATGATCACAAGACTGTTAATCTCATGGTGACAGAGGCTCATATTCCTTTAATGAGATGATAAGTAACTCCATGACCCAAAGAAAAATATTTCTATGAAGAACAGCGATCAAAATACTAAGACTAATGACGAATGACCTGGTTCTGTTTGAAAGCGGGGAGGAGGGAGGACAGAGGAAACTAACAGTCATCCTTCATGGGATTCCATATCTGTCTGCATCCTGCACACCACATATGCAAACAAAATCCAAGTTGATAATGACTCTGGGTTGTTCCAAATGTCATTAATTAGGAGTTAATAGTATTTGTCCTGGGAGATATACAGTGGGCTAACACAATTCTAAATAATACATGTATTTTTTTTTCCCCTGGAATAGGCATCTTCGCTGCAGCCCAACTCTACCCTCTGCAACATTTTTACTGCAAATGCCAGGAAAACATGTTTACGTTTGTGTTCAAGCTACTAGTAACCTACTACAGCCTTTTCATTTCCTGCAGCAGGCCTCTGGTTTAGCTAGAAAAGAAACAGCCTTAATAACAGGACCACAGATTTGCAGACTCACCATGCTACAGTTACTATTTGCTGAAATGCACTTCTTGTCATCACACCACTGGCACCCATTTGTATTGGCAGTACAGCTCGCACAATCCACGTACCGGTAACATCTGTCATCAGCAGCAGCTGCAATACCAATGACAGGCAAAGGGAAACGTTGCACAGGAGAAAAATACCACATTTTAAACACTTGCCTAGAGAATTTGCTGTTACATCCTTCGTTTGAACTCTAGCCATTCATAAAGGTTTAGGTTACTGTAGGAAATTAATTCTATTCAGTTGATAAGATTTACTCCTTTAAAAATACCTTTAGTAACAACTATATTTGAAGGTTCGCAAGTCTCATATCAACTGAAGGAATACTCACTGGAGAGTATTTGCAGCATACAAACTCTCAGCACAGTGCATAAGAGTATCAGAAACTTTCTTAAGTTATTTATTCTTCACTCCTTTAACACAGAAGAAAGATTTTCTTCCGATGCAGGTTTCTGACAAAAATATCAGGTTGCTATGCAAGAAGTCAATGGTAAAACTAGTAAATAAAAAAATCTAGGGCAGATATTAGCAACACACAGACATTTTAAGTCTTTACAAATTAACTTATAAACCTAACAATGATTGATAAATAATAGTTCTGCCCTTTCTCTACAAAAAAATGTTCGAGGAATAGTTTCACGTTTATGTTAAATCCTGAACACAAGGCTTCAGGACTTGGACTAAATTTTAATGTTATTTAAAACAGAGACAAGTTATACATTCTGTTTAAAAGAGGTAAAAACCTGCAAAATCACTATGACCCAAAATAGAGGAATTCCTACCTTCTCCTGCACTGATCACCATGTTTGAATCCTGTGCAGTTTGGTTTCTTTAGTCTCAGGATCACACAAGTTTGAGATGCTCTTGCCAGGAAACTGATATTTTGAAAACCCACTAGAATTTCTGCTTATCCTTTAATATTGACTATCAGCAGCTTCTCAGATGATACCATCAACCAGATAACAATTGAGCAGTGTAAAAGAATATATGAAAAACTGGCTTGAAAAATTTGGCCTAATTACCACTTGAAACTGGAAGCATTTGAAGCAGTGATGTCCACACAACTTCTTTGGAACTGGAATTCTATTCACCTCAGCTCTTGCAAGTTTAGTTGTTTATTGCTGCTGCGGCAGCTTTACTTCGGAAACTGTTCTAGCTTTACTTTCCTTCAGCCCATCTGTGCTTTGTTTGCTTTGTTTTTTACCTGTTGCTTTTTACAAGACCTGGTTTCATCTGTATTATTTTTCAATTTAGCATCTCAAGATTTTTCCTTTTATGAAGAGCTGAAACTGTAGACTCGAGATTTCTAAATGTTATTAAACTGTACAAAAGCAGCTCTTCAAGAAAGCTTTACCTCGGTAACCTTTTTGCTATATAATGCACCTTTTCTGAGTTTGAAACTTTATATACAGTTTTGAAACAAATAAAAACTAACAGAAAAATAAAATGTCCTGAAGTACTGATTAATAGCAGAGCTAATATCTTTTTCACAAACATTAAAAGTAGACTGGCAGTTTAATTGTATGGTAGTTTGTATGTGTAGTACAGAGCCAAAGTTTGGTTAGCAATTTTATACTGTGCTGAAAGGAAAGATGCACTGAAAAAAATAGTAGGTGTATGTAGCAGTGATGCATATGCTGTTCATGTGAAGTACAAGAATAACACTTTCACAAGCAATTTATTTATGACAAGCCAAAATACTGCGGAATAGGGTGCAACAGTTATTCGCAATGCTAAACTACTGTTTCAAACAATATAGCTATCACAATGCTGCATAGAAATTCACATGACAAACTTGAACCTGTTTTGACACACTGCATCAAAGGGCTTGTTTGCTTCAAGTTTGTTTCCAGCTGTGGCTGTACTATATTCTTCTATACAAATGCTCCTGTTTGATAGGTAATCTACGTGAAGCAGCAATGCTTTCGCTCTCAATTACTGTGACACACAGACAGGAGACTGCCATATGCCTGTAATGCCAGATATCACTTGGAGCCCCCATTAGTGCTCTGACTGCTGTAATGCTTCCTTGAAATCAGAAAAATATGAAGGCTTATATATATATATATAGATGTGTCAGTGTGTCTATGTACGCACACATATATATCCCAAAACAGAAGGTGGAGAAAGAAGAAAATTAGTTAGAATATTTCAAAGCTCACCCTTTTATAAATGCTTCAAATACAGAGCCAAATCAATCTAAAGTCATTTTACACTTTAGCTCCCCAATGAAATAAATTCTTGCTTGAACCATCTTGGTTTGTGTCCCGTAGCAGCTCAAACTTGTGCCTTCTGCACCTACTTCCCTGTATTTAAATGACGTCAAAAATCAGAATTTAATGATTTTAAAGATTAATCCATAAATCTACTGCATTGCACTCTAAGAGGAACAGTCTTAATAGTCCAGTCACTAGTTCTACTTGGTTGGTAGTGGTGGGGCATTTAGGGTTTTTTTTGCCCCCCATCTCTTAGCAAATCTGACACTGTAAGACTACAATTCACTTACCTGTTTTCTTTGGACATTTTGCTCTAAGGATATTGTTCACATGTCCAGATTCCCAGGATTCACAATGTTTCTTGTTCCACAGACACCTTATCCCTGGACGAGCGCTTTTACACAGCTCTTCATCTCTGAATGCTTCACAGTTTGGAGGCTTGTACACAAGGATGTCATTCAAAAGAACACTTGAAAAGCCCCCAAATATATACATGGACCTATTAGCAAAAAGCATGTAAAATGTAACTGTTATTGTAGCTATGGATAGATTTTTCTGATGTCTTATCTGTCTTGATATACAATTTAAAAATCACACATACTATCATCTCTCTCTAATAAAGACTCTGTCAGTGGTTCCATTATTGATTAGTTTTCAATGTATTTCTCCACTAATTTTAGACTAACAAAAAATTTGCTCAAAGTGCGCTGTGTCTGGAAAGAAGGAAGAAGAGCTGTGGAGGAAACTACTCATTGTTGGAGTCAGATAATGAGAACAGAGTGTGAAATGATGGCCTGCAGGAAATGAGAATGTTTTTCTTCAAGAAGATTTCAAACACAGACAGCAATCATTGGCAGATGGGTATTTCTTTTTGGTAACATTTCCGGTGCAGTAGCTGCTGACAGCAGAACCAGATGACATTCCTCTTCTCATTTAGAATTAAGGTAAAAGATAATAATGAAGAAATTGTGTATCATCTGTTATATCACGTACTCTTAAAACAGAACTAATCATACAGTTACCAATAGCAGAAATCTTTGTGGAGCACCTCATATTACATTTTTTTGAACATAAAACCCTACTAAAAATACCATTAAGTTCAGACACTAAAAAAGGCATTTTCACTTTTAATCTAATTCACTGACAGGTCTCAAAGTACCAGATGTCTTAAGACACAAATCAGAATGAAAAACTACCATTTGCTGAATTCATTAATTCCAGGCAATTTTCTCTCAATGAAGTAACCTGTTCATTGATTAATTTCAAATGCTCTGTCTATGGAGTTACAACTTATTGCTATTTTCATTAAAATCAGACAAACTCTTACTTTTAGTATTATCACTTCCATTATTTCTTAACTATACAATACCCATATGTAAAGGATCTGTAAGTTGCTTTCATATACTTCAATACTGAGTTTATCAGCGTGATGAATCATGTAGAAGAGGATGATTAGTAGTATTATGATCTATACTACTGCAACTGTCAGACATTAGGCCAGTTGGCAGCTGGTCATAGTAAAACTGAACCATGCAAACTGTAGAAATTCCTTTAAACCTGACTATATTATTCTACCTTTCCTCTAAAAGATGGTATTTGTCTTACACTTTTATCTTTGGGGTTTGGGGTGGAAGAAGCAGACAGTTCATGCACCAAACCCAGAAAACTCCAGATCAAATCCATCTCCTGTTTCTAGATGATGAAGTTTTACTGAGCATCTCCACTCAACCAATGATATGAAAGTATTTTCTAAAGGATAAGCAATATATTCAATAAAGTCTAGATACCGACAAGCTATTTTTCCCCCACAAGTGGTTAATGATAACTGTATCAGTATCATCAAAATCTTGCTTTTTCCAAGCAAGTTTTAGTTATGTTTCTGATTTTATGATTGAAGAAGAACAAGCAATTATAACATGCTGCAAAGAGAAAGAGATATCTCCCATCACATCTAAGCAAGGATTATAGTTGGTACTGAATTTTCAATTCCCAGTAGTTCACAACAATGAGGAAACACCTCAGTAGACTAGAAGGTTCAGATAAAAAGCCATTGAACAGATTCCACAGAAAGTCAGATTGATGATTACTTGTAATGACTACCTAAGGCAAGATTACCTAAGCCCCTGATGAGCACTGCTTTTCATATTAATAAATTACATCAGCTGTATGGCACTGAACCATACTTCACATAAGTATAACTTCTGCCACAGAATTTTCATTCAGACAAACAGCCAGGAAAATTTAAAAGACACTTCATTTACCCATTACTGACAACAGCAGTGTGACCAAATCTGTTGACATCTCGATGAAGATTAGGCTTTGGCAAAATCTTCCATTCATCACAAGCTGAAAGATGAAACAAAACCATATGAAAACATACATCAAATAGTCATAAAAATCAGCAAAATATATGCAAAATGGATTTGATCAGATACTCTTTTGTATTTTAAGTATCAACTAACTTTATTGCCTTTTTATCCTCCTTTCCCAGAGGGATCAGTGCAGGTAACTTCTGCTGTCTCCATTGTAAAACCAGACCATCTATACCTCATGGCTATCACATGTTCTTAGCATGTTTTCACCACCTTTTGTTCTCACAACCTCTGAAACAAAATTTGACTGATGTTTTTAAAACCATTCTTAATATTAGTTTCTAGCAGTTTTTTAAATTGCTCTGTAAAATCAGCAGGATTTGACAGGCTTTTTTTTCTGTTGTCACTTGGTGAAAGCTAAGCAGTTTTCCTCCACTTCTAATAATCGGCTTTATTGCTTTATTGTGCTGTTTAAATATGCCATTTATTCAGAATTCATAGGGTTCTTCTAAAGTCTTTCTTTGGAGGGATACGCATTTATCAACGTATATCACAGATCAGTGATATACACACTATCAGTCCTTAAACACACTCTATTAATGCCATTTTTAAACTTTTGATCCTTTTCTTTTCAAGTAGGCTTTGGATTTTTAGGTAGATCCCTCTTTTAAATGCATTACTGAGATTTCCTGGGAAAAGAATTCCTATGCATACAGACTCTCCAACACTTCTAGAAGTCACAGGATTTGAGCACACTGTGGTCTCTAGTTCTGAGAAGCTGTATTTGCACTGCCCAAAAATAAATCAACAGGTATTCCTCTTAGATGCATCTGTCAAGTAGGTACTCCAAGAACCTGTCAGCAACGCTCATCTATTATGTCATTTATCAAGGCCATAGGACACTCACAGAAGACTCCCTTTAATATACAGTTCTCTGCCTTCACAGACCATTTCAACACCCTCAACGAGCACTGCCACCGTTGTCACCAAGTGCTCAGTAGTATTGCCCTAACATTACACACTCTCAAATTAGAAAAAGGATTTCAATTCATATGTATTTTATGGGACATCTGTGACAGTGAACTTCTTTCTTTTCACATGTTTTTTAAGATAAAATACCACTCCTCCATCTGTGCAACCCCTCTCATTATTGTCTTATTTAAGTCACTACTAATTACTTTTCACCAAGTATTCAAGATGAATGTTGTATCAGTATCTTCATGACAAACTAACTATTCGATTATATTTCTTTTAGTTTAGTTGTAGGACCATTTACAAATGTGGTTTTGGCGTGATTTCATTTTTCTGTCCTGAGATTTTAGTTCTTTAGAACAATTAGTCTTTCTTCAATATTTCCTACTTGAGCTTTACTGACTTCAAATATTCAAATCGCACAGTAATAGAAATTGGAAGCACCCAGAGATTGAAACTTCAAGGGAATCCCTTTAAAACAGAGCAAAAAAGTAGTTTTCTGCAGAGCAGACAAAGCATTTGTAGAATTTGTCATCAGAACAGGTTTTGGAGACAAGGTCAAGAAAACTTTCGTATTAGACAGAGGGGTTACAGTTTTCTCATTTAAAAAATAAAATCTGCTATATACACAAAGATAAAGGTTAAATCCAAATTTGAAAAGGAGTTAAAGGGAGAGAGACATCTCTAATTTAAACCAGCTAAAAGCGTGGCTTTCTAAATACATCTATGTATACACACACATATTTTAGGTTGTTGTCAATTATGTTGTCCTTTCAGATATTCTTGATGAAAACTAACTTGCATTTTGCCTTTACATGGTTTGAAACCAGAATAACATGACACTTCTCCTTTTTAAACCAGTGGCAAAGCTATCTGGACACCAGGACACACAAGAAAGACCTTGTTACTCAGCATACTCTCCATAATACACAGAAGTGGATAGAGTTCACACCTGTAGAAGGTATGGAGTAAGAATATTAGTACCACAGAGAAGCAGAAGTGTCCTGCAGAGATCAACAGTCAGAAAAGGTTGCTGGCATATAGCAAGACTTTGGGGAACTCATCTGAAACCTGTTCCCAGGGTTTAATGCAATTATTAAACAGGTTGATTTTTACCTACTATTGCTGAATTCATTAACCTGTAAGATTGAATATCTAAATAAAGTATACTTACTTATAAATAAGTATAATAAGCCACATCTAAATAAGGTATACTTATTTAACTTTAAAGTTTGTAATAACTTATGCAAACAAACCAAAAAGAAACCCAAACACTCCTCCTCCTTCCCAGCTTAAAATAAAAATAGATATTGGGAAATCCAGGAGGGACAAATTGTCCTCCAGGCTAGCATTATACAGAGCCTAAGTCACCAACTGCTGGCCACATCGGTCTTGGTCTCATTCCCACTGTCAGAACAGTTCATCTCCACTAGCATTGATGTTCTGATACTTCTAATGCAGAAAATTATTCACAGCAGTACTTTGTCCAGTTAGCACCCTGTTAGCATTCCATGCTGAAACAGCTCCATGCAAGGTCACACAAGAGAGGACTCAGCACATTAGAGGGGGCAGGATGGTACAGCTATGGGCAAAAGTGCAGTAATACACTGCTAGGTTGACTTCTGCTCCCAAAGAACCACAGCCTGAGCCCACAAAGAGAGTCAGAGTGAGACTGTGGCTGTAAGAGCGAAATCAGTTACATCTTTTTATAAACTGGAAACAGAAAGCACATTATCACCAGAGTAACACAGATGGTCCAAACAGCAATAATTTCAACATCAGATGGTAGACTCAATGAATTTAGTAGCCTGAATGAAAATAAAGTTAGTAAGTTTAATTCACTGTCTTATAAGGCCACTGTATCCCCAAAATCTTGCCTCTTTCTCAACTTCTACCTTCTGTCTCTATCAAGGCTAACATATTACCATAAAAATCATGGTATTATTAATACACTTCATCACAATTGCTCTTTTTTTATTTTCTCTACTACATTCTTAAATAGAATGGTGAGAGTACACACATGCCAGAGAGATAGTGTTCCTAAAACAGGTTCAGC
>NW_009909500.1:55141-63484 GCF_000696875.1 Nestor notabilis
CTAGAGAATCAATTATGATCACAAGTCTCCAAAGAAGGTAGGAATAGTATTAAATATAAAAGTTGTATATTCCCCATATGCTAGCATAACTGTGGCGCTTGATGCCTCCATGGTGTTTGAATTATGTAAGAAATTCAGACTAAGAGCAATATTATTTATTGGAAACAAGTGATCAGTAATTATGAATTCAATTTCTATTTGTGGAAAAATATTTCAATTTTAAAAGCTATGAAATTCAAACATTTTAACGCTACAACCAACCAGCAAAACCTTAATGTTAGACTTTAAAATCAAGTCCTTGCTGCTGTAAGTCATTGCACATTAACAGAAACAGCATGCTTGCACTCATATGCCTTTGATGATAAAGGAAGCAATTTAGAAAAACCCACATAAGTTTTCATCTGATCTTGGAAAGCGTTGCACAGTATTTTTACAAAGATACATTCAAATATATAGTATTTCCTGTACTGAGAGATTTCTTTAAGTAGGATTTAATGCTGACAGAAAACCATAATAAAGGCCAGTTTTGAGATAAGAAACCCTCAAGGGCTGGAGATATAATAATTCCTTTCTTGCTGATGGTATTTGTCAAACTGGCAGGTCTTTTCAATAGAGTACAAGAAAAAAAGAAGAGGAGGGAAGCACATTACAAATAGCCTTGCCTCTTATCTCCTCCTAGCTTTCTCAATAACTACTGATCACTGAAGGGAACACTGTGCAAGAATTATAATTTTGTTCAGCCTTAAATTCCTGATCTGAGTTTCTCTGTACAGACTGATTAATACAAAATAGTGTCAAGAATACAAATAGTTAACCAACTGATTTGTGATGGGGTTTGGTAGAGAGGCAAAGAGAATTTCTCCCTGACCATCACCTTCAAACTTCTTCAGAACATTTTAGAGTACTCAAATCTCCAGACTTACTGTAAAGTTCCAAGAAGAAAGGAGCAAACAGCAAACTCAGCATGATTTTCAACCTTGTTTATCAATATTACATCCTTCTGTGAATTATACTTATCATATTAAGTCTAATAAAGATGCTAAGCTCTATGGATCAAGGAATAAAATACTTCCCTCTGTAATACATCATGCACTCTTAAGGTATTATACAGATAGTAAGTGGAAGATATGGTATTGGTTGTATTTATCATTGTTATGTACTATATAGCATGAATTATATACTGCTTTTAATAGAAACAGATACTAAGAAGATGAAAGACACTATTCATTCCAAACTGATTAGCAGAATTTTTGCCACTGAAAAGTATAAGGAGGAATACAGGTGCTTTTCTTTCTATTAGTAAAGGTTTCTGCTTCAAGAATAAGTTGTACCACATTTTATTGTTATAAGAAAAAAACCTCATACTCCCCCTAGTGTAGATGAAATTGTTACCAGACGACGCAGAAGTGGCTCTCAGAGTGAATTTGCCAGCCACACAAATTACGCCGCAGATTTGTGGTGATCCAGCTGATGGTGGCAGAGAAAAACCCCAGGTGAACTCAGCATGGGGCAGCAAGCTCCAGGGTCCACACTCCAACAGGGCAGGCCTTGACACCCTGTATTTTCTCCAGTCACCTGTACCCTTCTCATCTACAACCTACCAGCAACATTGCATTACTGCTATTAGAGAGGATGACCAAGGCATTTTGTAGAAAACTTCTCAATGTGGCAACAGGAAGGAAAATGTCACAGAGCTTGAACTCAGCTGGGCATCTAAGCTGTCTACAGGGTACATATGAGACACAGAGAAAGAGAAACTGAGAATTCACTGGAGACCATTAAGGCTCCACTGCTGAGATCACTCAAAATACAACCAGTTACATCAGTACAAATGTACTGTAATAGCATGCAAAGTAGGGCAAGAGGAATATGTTATAGTATATATTATACTAGTAAATATATACAGACTAGTATGATGTATTCATACATTACTAGAATGTGTTCCAGAATGACTTTATGGAAAGTAACAACCTAATTTCTAATCAACATTGTCATATCAGTAAAGTACTCAAATTTGCTTTAAAATCTTCAACCAAGATCAAATTTACAAAAATGTGACTGAAGGAAAAATGGGGGAAATACACGAGCTAGGATCCTAGCTCATCCTGTTACTCCTGCAAGTGTTTTTATGAGTGACTTTTGCTCTTCAGACATAGTTGAGCATACCATTAAAAACCTGTGCAAGAGTGGAGAGCAGCATTAATTTTACCTTTACCTAGTTTTGAATAACCTATTACTTAAACATTAGGCAGAACTGTAGCAGAAGCAAGTTAAAACAGCTCCATTAAATTCATGTCTGAATAAAGTTAGTAAAGCAGTTTTGAAAATTATCCAAGTTGAGCATCCAACTATCTCCAGTTCAAATTCTGATTTATGAAAATCTAAGAGAACCGCACATCTACGAGCTGTTTTGAAGGTGATTACTCTCCCCTTTGCTTATCTGATTTATTAAACATATTACGGACATCTCAATTATTTTCAACAACCGGAAAGACTACGAGGATGACCCTAAAAATCCTGACAGCTCCCAAGTCTACAAAATTCTGTAAAGAATATAAGAGAACTGGAATAATCCCTTTGCAGAAAACACAATAGAAACTGAGATGGAAAATTGTAAGCACTGAACAGAAAAGAAGCTTATTTACACCTCATCTTCATTTTCCTTCCCCACCCTGCAATGCCCAATACTACACTCAAGACTGGACAGAAGCACCCCACTCAGAACTCGCAGGCGAAACACTCTCAAAGTTATACTCTTGCTGTTCCCTTTAAAGAATGGAAAGGAAAAAGACTTATACAGTTGGATAGTAGTTAGAGTAATGATTCGAGATACCAGAGGAACAGGTTCATTTCCCACCCAGTGGGATTTAAACGTACAGCTTTAATCACTGTGGAAAGTACCCTAACTGTTTGAGCTAAGTAACTCTTCACTGCTCCAAAGTAATGCTGTTCCTCCAAATAAGGGGAAAAAAACAAATAGAAATAGGGAGCAAAAGTTGTTCGGACAGTGTCTAAAAAGGGGGTGACCAGTGTTCCATACTTTACTTCTAAGATCATATCTGTATTTCTGCACTGGCAGGCAGGTTTAGTGACAACCTCTTACAATATCTGGAGCTGAGCTTTAAGAAAAGATATACAAAACTACTTCATGTATACATTATCAAACCATTTCTCAATTTTAAAGTAATTAAATCGGTTTGAAATGCCAATGTACTGATGCTGCTTAATCATACTCTAACACCCACAGCCAGTCTTATTTACTACACAGAATCCACTGTCAGATTATGCTTCTTCATTCTCTTTACGTAACTCCAATAACTACTGAGTTAGTTCTACTCTGGTAAGAAATGTTGGTTCACAAAGCATGGACATGCATCAATCTTCTGTTTGGTTCTCTTATTTTGTAACTGAGCAACGAAACACTATAAACAACTATAACACCACAAAGGTTAGGTACAAACAAAATATCCCTTATTTTCCAATTCATCCCACACTGCATAAGTATTTTTCTTTATTCAGATGATAAAGAATCTCCTTATCCTCAGGAAAACAAAGGCATGTGTTTGAAACAGCATGAATTGAATTTAAACTACAGATCTAACCTCTACAGCAGGGCCTATATACGTAACAGTGGCTCCCTAAGCAATATTAAAAGGATTTCACATCTTTAGGTTTTACTATTAAATGGAGCAATTAGTGCATTATATTATTATGGTTTTGCTCTCCTAACAGTACAGTGATATGGAGGCAATTGCTACTACAGACTGTACCAGAACTACGTTTTATGACTCAAGTGCTAAGGGATGTATAAAACTTCTATCACAGCCACTGCTTTACATTTTCTTTCCAACAGCACACTGATAATCCATTTGTAACTTCAGAAGGAGGGAGAACTGTAAAAATAGATGGGTTTCCATTAAAATAAAAATCTTTACAGACATTTAAACTTACTCATTTTGTTGATGACAAAGACTAGAAACAATTTACTTTAAAAGCAAACGATTATGAATATACAATTTGGTTTATTGCAAAATACAAGCAATGTGTTTGATCAAAAACGAACCTAAAGTTAATCTCGTGAGATAATCTTGAAATGTTTTTCCAAACAGGAAAAAGTTTTTAAGCTTTGTTTGAATACTCTAGAAAAAACTTAACACTTCACGTGAAATTCTGCCTTTCATAAGCATCTGAATTTGCACATTATTTAATCCATAATAATAAATTGAAATCTAGACTGGGACGAGACTTACAAAAGAAACATCACAGAATATATTACTGTATTAAAGATGTTTGTTAATGCACTTCTCCCATAAATACAAACAACACTAATACAATTACCACTAGGAGGGAGCATGGGAGCTTCCATGTTCCAGTGATCTCAGGTTTTGGGTTTTATAAAGGTTCCCTGTCAGTCATTCCCTATAGCTTTCTAGGGTGTCCAGGTACCTTAGCAATTGGCATACATGAAACAAAAGGACCGAGACTGAATACTTCATAAACTGAAACTACAGGAACTGCCTTAGGCATACGGAAATATATTTACTAACATTACCTTTTGGCCAGGAACCAAAATAAACATCCTTATTCCCAGAAAAAGCTTTTTTTCCTTTTTTTTTTTTTTATTCAAAAACTAGTCTCAGTAGTTAGAATCTCTGTTTTAAATTCTGATTATGTGTATCCAAATTATCTATTTTTACCTGCAAATTTGGCATCTGAATGCTCATAAGATTAAAAATCATAAGATATAATCTAAATTACTTTCCTGAGCTCTGATTGGAATAGAAATGCAACAGTTTTAAGCCCATGGAGGGCCGAGGGGGCTCCTGTGTCAAAGATTTACAATTAATCTTCATTAGGGACTCTAGTGGTAGGACAAGGGGCAATGGGTTTAAACAGGGGAACTTTAGGTTAGATATAAGGAAGAAGTTCTTTACAGCGAGGGTGGTGAGGCACTGGAATAGGTTGCCCAAGGAAGTTCTGAATGCTCCAACCCTGGAGATGTTCAAGGCCAGGCTGGACAGAGCCTTGGGCAACATAGTTTAGTGTGTGGTGTCCCTGCTCATGGCAGGAGGGTTGGAACTAGATGATCTTAAGGTCCTTTCCAACCCTAACTATTCTATGATTCTATGAAAAAATCAAAGAGAGGACTTATTAATCCCAAGCTAATACTTAAAAAATACATCCTAAAGTTTTTAGGAGTACAGCTTTGAAATTTTTTATCTGCAGTTGGGGTGAAAAAAATCCTTCGACATGCACATGTGTGCATTTGTATATATAGATACATGTATCTATGTGTACTTCATACACATGTATATAAATACATAGTGTGGTAGTTGGGGTGGTTTTTATCTTTCAGTAGTATTTCAGCAGGTTCCCTAGGGAGTACATTGAACTTTCCTTTAGAAAATTAAAACCACATGGACACAGCCTTCCAACTACCCATCTACACATTCAGAGACAGAGAAGTTTTCCAATAATACTAGTGTCATATAAATTATACATCAAATTTATACATTTATCAGCACTGTGACATTAATTACGGGGCAACATCAGGAAGACAGACACAGTTTGTTTTTTGAACCTTCACATCAGATACATAGATTGAGGATAAAAGTGAAGAAAAACAGCCATAATGCTGCAACCTTCTATTCTTCCCGAGCCTACAGGAAAGAACAGAGCAAGAAGGATTCTTGCTCCAAAAAACTGGTTGTTGGTACAGCCCAGAAGATAGAGTGTGACTGAATATTCAGGTTAACATCTGTCATTTTGGGGGAAACTACCATATATTCTCTGGGAGGGCTTTCCATGATTGTCGCGATATCAGAAGGCCAACAGCAGCAAGAAGAATGCATAACAGTTTTTAGCTCATTTCAATTGTATTGGAGCCCATTCAGCACACAGAAGCTGATTCAAGTATGGTATTTTTGATCAAATTAATGTAAATGCATGTACAAAGCATATCCTCAAATTTTCCTAACTTGACCCAAATAATCCTTAGTCATGGCCAAACAATGAAATGTCTTCACAAAGTAGTTTCATTTTGGGTTTTTTAAGTGTTTAAAAAAATTAAGAACTATTTGCATGGAATGTTATTTATTTCACTACTTTTATCCTTTCACAGAATTCAGCCCAGTTACCAGAATTAGACCAAATTCTACAAAACAATAATACTTTGGAGCAGAGTCAGACTAGAACCTTGTATGTCAGACATATCACATTGGTTTCTCTCTAAAGCGCATTGTATTCTTTATACAGTGTACATAATTTACCATGTATTCAGGAAAATCTCCCCAGCACACTAGCCTGGCTGAACCACTCTACATCTATGTGGGCAGTAAACACAATCCTGAACTTGAGGCCAACAATAATCAACTCTTAATTTTGTTGTTGAAGACAAAAAAAGCAGACTGAACTAACATCACACTTTGTACCAAGAAGAAAACATAAGCAAAACATCAATACTGTGCATGTCACACTTCCTCTCCAGTTCTATTACACATTCATTTGAACTGATCTCTGCGGGACCTAAGCACTCTGTAGAAATTAAAGTCAGTGGTGATTATTCTTTCTACCATGTCTCAGTCTCCCAACGGTATGTAATTTTGATATATTACAAAGTACTGTTAAGGAACTGGGAGAACGTGGGGTACAAACCCTAATACATAGTTTCTCAATTACACAGCAAAGACTGAAGAACAAGGTAATATCTTACTTTGAAAGATACATCCCTATTAATTACAAGTATCCAGCCAGAGTTTGACACCCATCCTAATTCGTATTGTCATTATTATGTAACTCCCTGATTTCCAAAGAGCTATCACAGAGCAGACTCTCACAAGCACTGCGTATCTATTTTTGCTGTATACACACATTCAAATTCCATTTCTAAATGAAAAAAATGCTACAAGTTATCTTTCAAAATGTTAGCATAGAAGAATTGAATAAACATCTTAGGTTAAACACTACATCTATAGGAGATAGGAGCTCAACACCGGAAGCCTTTCAATCTCTTTTTGTATACTTAATGGGTAACTATAGCACTCCAGTGAACAGCAGATAAAGAAAAGCCATAACCAAGATCAGTTAGAAAACTGCAGGTCAACTACAGCATCCAAGACTAAGCCCAGTAGCAGCCCAGTCCCCATTGTCATGGTTCCTTTTTCAGCATAACATAAGCAACAACAGCTTGCTCAGAAACTGTCACCTCTATGAGAAAAACCATGTGTGGATCTGTAACGAGTTGCCAGAGCAGCTTGAGGGCAAGTCAGGCAGTAAAATATCAAACAAAAGTATACCCAAGGCCAGGTTTCTAAAGCTCATTTTATGCAGCAGACTTACCACCATAAGTGTGTTTACTGCTATTTAAGTAAACACACCAAACAATATTTACCTATGAAAACTAGGGCATAGTAATACTTCTTGTAACACCTCCAGATCCCCAAGTCATCAGCTTTAACAAGTACACTCGAATACTGTAAGCATTTAAAATGACTGAATTGAGCTCTTGGCTGATGACACATTTAACTGTCTAAAACTTATGCATGTAGACTCAGGTCAGTATCTTGAGAGCAATGACTGATGCCAGAAAAGAAAAGAAAAAAAAAAGAGCAACTCTGTCCTAAACTTAGTAAAATTAATTGCTTGTATTATTGTTTTATTATTGCAAATATTAATTAAATACTTGTCGCCCTCCACTGAGTAGATGAGGAGTCAGGATTACCAGATTATATTAGAAAACAACCTTTTACACAGCTAAATTTAACTGAGATTAACACCCCCCTCCCACGATGGTTTTGGCTGGGGTAGAGTTAATTTTCTCCACAGTAGCTGGTATGGTGTGATGTTGTGGGTTTGTGCTGAAAACAGTGTTGATAACGCAGGGATGTGTGTCCATGCTGAGCAGTACTTACACAGAGTCAAGGCCTCTTCTGCTCCTCACCCCACCAGCGAGGAGGCTGGGAGTGCACAAGGTGTTGGGAGGGGACACAAGCAGGACAACTGACCCCACACCATATGAGGTCATGCTCAGCATATAAACATGGGGGAAAAGGAAAAGAGGGACATTGAGAGTAATGGCATTTATCCTCCCAAGTAACTGCAATGTGTGATGGAGCCCTGTTTTCCTGGAGATGGCTGAATACCTGCCTGCAGTGGGAAGTGGTGAATGAATTCCTTGTTTTGCTCTGCTTGCATGTGCAGCTTTTGCTTTTCCTATTAAACTGTGTTCATCTCAACCCATGTGTTTTCTCATTTTTACCCTTCTGATTCTCTTCCCCATCCTGTTGGGGGGAGTAAGTGAGTAGCTGCATGGGGCTTAGTTGCCAGTTGGGGTTAAACCACCAC
>NW_009909500.1:63679-88796 GCF_000696875.1 Nestor notabilis
AAGTAACTGCAATGTGTGATGGAGCCCTGTTTTCCTGGAGATGGCTGAATACCTGCCTGCAGTGGGAAGTGGTGAATGAATTCCTTGTTTTGCTCTGCTTGCATGTGCAGCTTTTGCTTTTCCTATTAAACTGTGTTCATCTCAACCCATGTGTTTTCTCATTTTTACCCTTCTGATTCTCTTCTCCATCCCACTGAGGGGGATTGTGCAAGTGGCTGTTCAGGGCTTAGCTGCTGGCTGGGGTTAAACCATGACACCTCCCCAAATAGTCAGGTCACATTAATATGAAAAACAGTAAGCGTTTTCATGGATAATAAAAAGCTGAAGCCATCTAGCTATATGACTATGTCACATATAATGAGAGATAATCAAAAGAACTCTATAGCCCAGCTTGAACATAAATAGTATAGGCTCTATCTCGAGGATTCAGCTGGTTTCTAGACAGCACCCATTTTTTACACGACCGAGTATTACATTCCACCCTTTGCAAGGTATCTAGGAAATGTCATACTGATAGCATCATATATTTTTTCTTCCAAGCATTGTTCAAAAACTCATGATACAAAGTAAAATATAATTCTGAAATATACCCATGCCATAATTGTTTAATTTTTAGTAAAATATTTACTGTCTTCTGGAAAAGTATGACTTTATGTAATCCATGCTGTGAGATGGTGGTTTTAATTTGGTGAAATGAATAATACAGGATGTTAAATCTGAATCAAATCCATCTTCATAGAATTATTTTTTTAAGAGTAATTACTACAACAGTTGCCTTGGTATTTTATCAGTTTGGTAACACATGGAGAATGTGACTTGCAAGAAAACATGAATACCATATTAAGTATTGTAATTGACTAGAAAAAACAATATATTGTTCCACTTGGAAAAAAGCATACAACAATTTCTTACATCATTTTCATGAAGTAAGAGCATAAATTCCTGGTGCATGAAAGTCAAAGTTACACTTACTCAGGTTCTGGGATTCATACCATTGATTCTCAAGTGCACATTCTACAAATAAATGTAGACCAATAAGTAATATTATCCTCTAAAATAAGGAGGGAGCTCTATTTCATTAAAAATTAAAACCAGATGTAAACTGAAGTGAGAACAAAATCAATAGCTCACACCACCAGACGCCTACAAGAAGCTACAGAATATGTAATACACGGATACAGTCAAGAAATGCAACTGTTCTGAAAGGGCGTAACTCACATCCCCAGTGAAACTGGCAGGAAATAAGACACACGTGTTCCATGTACTTAATTCACTGATTATTTTTGTATGAA
The DNA here is from genome assembly GCF_000696875.1 of Nestor notabilis. Taxonomy (NCBI): domain Eukaryota; kingdom Metazoa; phylum Chordata; class Aves; order Psittaciformes; family Psittacidae; genus Nestor; species Nestor notabilis. The sequence continues at coordinate 64,972 of NW_009909500.1, forward strand.
AGCAAATGCATTGCATTGATACCTAAACAGAAAGCCAAAGACCCATCAACTAGTCCTATGAAAAGGATCTTGTCTCACCCTCTTATACCACTGTAGTCAGCTGGTAAATGCTTGTCAAGAATAGATCCAGGCACTATCCACTGGCTATTCTCAATAGGATCATGCATGAGTCCATTTCCCAGACTGCTCTGACACATTCCCCAATTTTTAGCTCCCAGGACAAGTGGCTGTGCTTTTTGGCATGAATACGACCCGTGTGTTTATATTGGTAGCCTATGCATAAAATATGGACATGAACATTAGGGAAGGGAAAAACTATTTATGGTAAGAACAGCAGTGGCAATAAACAAGACAGGAAACAGATATGGAGTCATTAAATTCCCTTAGATTTACAGCCTCCACAATCCTATAGGGAGGCTTTCCCATAACTGCACAGCTCTAATGGTTGGAACCATTCTACAGACTGAAAGCTTACAACCAAGTAGTCTCGCCTTGAGAGTGTCTTTTCCCTTAAACAGTTTTCCTCCAAAGTGTATTCTTATCATATATTTATAAACAACAATCTTTCCTGCTCTCAGCTACTCTCTTGCAAAATTAAATATACCACATCCTTTTATTACCTACTAAAGGCTCCTCATGCTTCAGTTAGCCTTAATGCCACTTGCCATGAAAGAGGCCTGTTTGAGCTTCTCTTTCGTAAACGTGTGTTGCCAAAATTCTACAAACATATCCAGGGCCTTGAGAATGGCATCGGTGCTTCCTCCTTCTTTTCATTAGGACTACATAAGACACTTCTACAGCCACACACCACTCCTGGCTCAGACACATGAGCCACTGTCATTTTCTTCAGTCTGTAGGAACAATTTTTTATCATTCCCTAAGTGTATGGCTTGCACCTTGTTCCATTAGCCATCATCTCATGTCAACTGTCACTTCCAATCATCTCATTCTTCTTGAATGACATTCCAGCCTCCTCCCAGCTGGTTGCCAGCAAATTTCTGTAGGGTCCTTTTGCTACTCTTCACTTTTACTTTTGAACTCAGATAACTGGGAATGAATTCTCTATTTTGACATTTGTACTGCATACTAGCAGGCTTTGGTGCTTCAAAAGTAAACCTTTTTTTTAGCACTATCCTCCTAAGACTATCTCTGTCCATGAAGCTAAGCACAAATAACAGCCATTTTCAGTGCACTATTATCCATGGAAACATGTTTTTATCCTTAACATAACGATACAAATGTATTCTATAGTCTATTATTGCCCTGATGCATTTAATGTAGTTATCTCCCATTAGTCTATACAAGGGAGTATGCCTCAGAATTTTCCTCCTGCTCAGGAAGACTGCTCAAGTCAGACTGTGGGTAAGGTCCTGCTACAAACATATGTGAAACAGACATATACCAATGCAGTTATTCTGATCAAGTAACTTATTTCCTTCTCAAAGGCAGGAATCTTTTAGTTAATACTCTGATCTGAAAGGGACAGGAAGAGACAGGACACAGGGGGGCAATTTGTCAGAGGAAGATACCCAGCAAAACCCATGCATCTCAATCATCAGCCCCAACCTGTGTCTGCTGAGCTACAACTCGTTATCTACCACAATTCATCTCCCAAGAGGTGTTTCTCTACACTCTGCTTCTTGCGGTGTGAACTTGCTCTTCAGCTTGTGGCAGCTCCACTCTTCTCAGTTTCCTGAGCATCACCACCAGCATACCCCCACCTCACCTTTCAGACTGATGCCTACCTTGGCTTTTCCACTCCCTGATTTTCAATTCAGACCCACTGTGGTGCCTTGATACAAAGCACTGAGCAATGTATTTTCCAAACTGCCACGAATTCCAAATCTTTCTAAGAACCTCTCAAGTGCTACTTGTGGGGGAAGTAGTTTTGTTTCAGTTGGGGAGGGGTGGTGTTGGTTTTGGGGGTTTTTGGTTGGCTTTTTTTTGGGGGGGGCGGGGAGAAGGGAGATTGGGGGGGTATGTTGGTTTTGTTTTGGTTTGGTTTCATTTTGTTCTTTTTAATTCCAGCATCATATTTTACTAGTGCTATGTAGCCATTCATTATGAAAAATAAAGCAACTTCTGAAGGTAAAAACCAATAGTGTCTGTGTTCAACACACTTTCATAACACCAAAATGCATCAACTCTTGCAATTCATTTAGCAATCACATACCCACTACTCATACTGTAACACAGTATTAGGCACATTTTTAAAAACTGATCATTTTAGCTACTATGCTTTGCCCCACAAACAGAAAACCTACTATGGAACAAAAAACTGCTTTTACTTTTACAATATAATTTATAAATAACTTGAAGGTGTTTGAGATCAAGACTTTAAAGAATCACATTAGCTCGAGTTGAAAAAGCAACACCATGGTACATAAAACTCAAATGAGAAGAAAACAATACATACCAATATCATATGCAAGGAAGTCAGCAGAAAAACACTTTGCACCATTACTCAGGGAAGTATCATTGTGAGTGTTTCCACCAAATATTAGCATAGCTCCATTGATTAAGACAGCTGAATGAAGATATCTTGCAAAACCACTCTCCTTTAAAATAGTCCTGGGAAATATAACAAATTAATTCACATTAATATGTGCAAACCTGTATAGATATATCAAGAAAGTTTATGATGAAAATAATATAAAATACAATGAAAACACTAAAGCTATTACTCAGCAAATAAGATGAAATATATTCAAATTGTTTCCAAGATTATGAAGTTCCTCTTGTTACAACAAATACATTTAATACTCATTTAAAATGTCATGCTTTTTTAACCAAAAAAAGCTTGTCAAATAATGCATCTGAAATAGCTCGTATCATGTTTACATTCTTCAGAAGTGATTAATGATATGGCAAATTTAAGTCAAAACTGAATGAAAACATTGTTATATTCTATTCTTACATATTCTTAGCCATACTGTGGTTTTGCTCAAGAATGCAATAAAGAATTCTTTAGAAGGCTAAAAGAATCTTTAGACTATCCCAAGTATTGGAAAAGGAGAAACTCTTTGTGTTTATTAATTAATTAAGCACTCAGACCTGGAAAAGAAATTGGTAGAAGTCATTCTAGGTATGATGAAAAACACTTGTGTTGCTTTTTTTATATACATTTTTTCATGCTGACATATTCAATCACACAGAATTTCAGTCCCAAAAAATAAATAAATTTAAAAAAATAGTCCATGCATGTTGAGTCTTCAACCTCTCTTCACTCATTTTAGGCTGTGATGTGCAGTTTGCTTTGTGCCAGGGCAATAACATGGGCCCAGCAGTAGCCAAGAGCTATCAGCGCTGCAGTTTTACAGTGGCAGGTGGAGGGCTAGTAGAAAGAACAGAATACAAGCTTGCTTCAATCACAGCAAATAAACCTCACCAAAGCACAAAGTAACCACTTGTGGGTTTTGCCAGCTTGGATTACTTAAGCAGATCAGCTGTAGACATGTTTGTGAAGAGCTGATTAGGTCACCAGTACAGAATATTATTCACATTCCCCCAATAATCTTCTGTATTTCCAGAAATCTAACAGTTTCCAAGTTTAGACTCTCACTTTCACTTGTGTTACTGCACACTGCTCACACAATTAAACAGTTTTGTCATTCGTTTCCTGTAACTAACATCCTGACTTGACAATCTCTCCTTCCGATTGAATAATACTGTCCTTCTTGAATCATACCGATACAGCACTTGTTCAATATGTTTACATCTTCATAGGATTTGGAGGAGAGAGGGTTTGAAGTATATTTCATTGTTTTGACGTAATGGTGTAAATCAATCAGTAAACTCAAGATACTTTTTTAAGTGACAGGATATAATATGTTTGAACAAGCTGAGAGGAAAGCATTAAACCTAAATTCTGTCATTTAAATAGATTTCTCCCTACCCCTAGAAAGTAACAGCAAATGAAATACTAAACACTAAATGAAAGTAAATGAGATTTTCTTAGTTGCTTAAAAACGTGCTAATTCCTTCAAGCCACCAACATACCCACCAATGTGCTTCTGGCTTAACCAGTTTTTTGTTGTTGTTAAGCGATTAGCATTTTTGTTGTGTAACTCTGATTAACAGACTTTGAAAACAGAACACCACCTAAGTGTGGTTTTCTAACCAAGAATTAGCTTCATACAGAATACTTATGGTACCTACCCAGAAAAATGTGGTATCTGGTTTTGATTCATCAGTTAGCAGTGTACAAAATTGGAAATTACAAGGAAACAGGACAAGACATTATTTTACTGCAGTTATTTTCAACTAGTAATGGAGCAATACTGCTGCTATGTGTTGAAAGAATGATGATATACTAAGAAGATATTGTCTTTGTCTATTTGGACTATAGATTTCTGTCTTTTTCTTTACCAGTTTTCTACAGCTCCTGCCTCCCAGCTTACATTAACTGCTACACATACACTAGGCTCTGTCTCGATTCTCCCGCCTTACAGCTGTCTACATCACTAAAGACTTAAAGAGCTGTACACTGCTCCAGGCAACAGTAATCCCCACAGTTTTTCTTGGGGCTACTCACTTTTCTACTTGCCACCCAACTGCATTGCCCCAGCCCCGGTCGTCACATTGTACAGGGGGTTTTCTTCCCTAATTTTTGCTCATAGTGTGCTGAGTTTCATCCCTTCTGGTAACAGTAACTTTTCCCCAAGATTCAGCGGAAGTGGAAGCATGATACACACCACGTTTGTTAATTTGGCCATGATATCGCTATCCATCATTCATTTCAGCATCACTGATGAGAGCAATCTCCACAACTCCCCAACACACATCAACTCCTTGCAAATTATGTGAGAGTCTCAGCACACTTTATAGTGAATTCATTATTTATGCACATACACATGTATCTGCAAACATTAGGGCATGTCAACTGTACTGGCACCAGGAGCTGCATACAGCAGCATGGTATTATATGGTAATAGAAATACCCAGGAGCCAGCAGGTGCTTCCACTGTTTCAGGCCATTATCTAAGCTCAGCACCACATTGTCATCCAGTTGCCAACTGCAGCAGTATGCAAGTAATGCAAAGCATTGCAGGTATTACAAACACTGTAATTCTCCCTAGTGTATTAGGAACAACGTTCACAGTTGGAATTAAAATTTCAGCCCCTTATATTCCAAGAAACATTAAGCCTATGCCTAATTGATATGAGAAATGAAAATCCACGTGCCACTGAATAAGTAATCAGCTATGTATACCAAGAATTAGTGAAGCACATGAACCTCAGCCAGATCAGACAGAGAAACAGAGAGTGAGTGTGAGAAAAAACAGACACCATGAGGAAAATCAAACATGAGACTGAAAAGAGTCATGTACATGGCCATGAGAAAAGCCATTCTGGTTCCACCTCTTCCTCATACCTCAACATGCCCAGTGGTGTGTCCAGGCTCAGCTGCCTCACAGAGTGCTTTGAATTCTGATTATAAATTGTCACAGGTACAGCAAACAAAGATTTTTTTTACTACCTAAGTGTCATTATTTCATCCTCTCAACCACAGTATAACTGCCTTCTAGTGTAATATTCATGAAACAAAAGATTTAAGTTCTCTACAAGCTGCAGGTTTTAATATAATGAATAAAAATATTCCAATAATTATTATTATACTGTTGAACAGATCATCAAAAGATACAATATCACTTTGTTCTAAGAATAGACCGTAATAAGAAAGTATTAAAATTCCAGCAATTTAAAAATACATTAACAGGGACAAAAAATTCTTGTAAAAATGTTTCCAAGTGCCATGAGTTAGTGACATTCAAAAATTAAGAGCCTCAGTGAAATCAAACCCCCATTTCCAACATCTGAGAGCAAATCTTATGTACTTAAAGTTAAGCCATTAATTCTCAACACAAGTATTAAATTGCAGGAATAAAATGTTCTGTAGAAATAGTTCTTGACCTCAAATCGTCTCTAAGGTAGGAATAAACTTTTAAGGTCACTTCCTATACATAGCATACAAGTACCATTCATAACCTACAATAATCTTGAGGGACAAGGAACTGACAGAAATAGAAAGCCCAAGAACATTAATAACTAAGGATCCCTATACAATACCAGGAATTTTCTCTCTTATTTCTAACAGTTCCATGAAAAATAACCTTGCACAGTTCTTTGATTTCTCTACTTATTTATACAACAGGTACTTGAATGTGCATCAGCAGCATATTCATGCCATGTGGAAACAGTATGCATTTTCTGCATAGCAGTTATTTCTGGATAGGAAACTTTTCTTACTTTATACAAATATATGTGCAAAACTTCCACCCTGCCATTCCTTCCTTGCATAGCTCCATCAGTTTTCTGGCTAAAGTCTATCAATTCATTAATCTGCTGGCCACAATTCTTCCATTTTGTTGCAGAGAATGTACTACTCTGCAACACGCAAAGGACCTCTGCCCACATGACTTTACTAGAACCTTACTCAATGCTTACATTTTCTTTCTCAGTAACATATAATAGTTTCCTACATTATACATCCCACTTACCATGTCCGAGTATTAACTTCGTATCTGTAAAGATCATCCACCAATCCATATTTATTGCCAGGTAATGCTTTGTATCCACCATGAACATAAACAGATTTTGTCAACTCATCATAGACACTCGTATGGCCATATCCACCTTGCACAATTGCTCCTTTTGTTTCTGGTACGAGCCAAGAATTAGACCCTAGAACAGATGGACAAAAGGTTTTAGGTCTACTATTGCTAACACACAATACTAGGAGTTTTAAGTATATAAAACCATTTTTCAGTATAATTCTAAATACAGCAATAGCTTAATTGAATGAAGACATTAGACTATTATCTGCTATTCTCGATTAAATCAGAAATGCACTGTTGTCACAGGTGCCAAGCAGTATCAAATACTCTCCCCATGTGTGAGTTCAGCACACACACAAAGCCAAAAAAAAAAACCAGAACAAAAAACCAAAACAAACCTTTTGGAAAATAGGAAATTAAGGGTTATGATTAATTCTCTCCCAACCTTAACTTTGTCCCACCAGAATGGGCTGATGAGATTTCAGTGCTCCAGCCACTTCAGCTGCGCTAGGAACACCTGTACTCCATCACGAGGAAATTGTCTGGAGAAGCCTGGCAGAAACTGAACTGCTGTGAACTGTGAGAAGCTCAAAGTACACACACATACAGACGCTTTGCTAGCAAACTGTACAGTTATTGAGCTAAAATCAGTTTCCAACTACCACTTCTTAGTTATTTAACTGCAAATATACCTACTCAGTTGCTGAAAACTCACAGAAGGATAATTTGATAGCAGCTCATTAAACTGGCACTTAAATCCACATTTTACATCACATCATTAATAACTGCAAAGAGACACCAGATAAAACCATTCACAATAGCTGTTATTACTGAAGAATAAAACACAACTGGAAAATATTTTACAATAGCAGTAAGAAAAGAGAGGTTAAGTGATCACTTATTGCCTGTGGCCCTGAGATTTCCAATTTTTTTCTTCTCCATCTTCCCAGCTGATGATATATGTCACAAAAAGAGCAAGCCAGGAGGTATTCCCTGTAGAAGCCAGCCTATTCAGGCAGCCAGATCTATGGATGTGAAATGGAAGAAATCGTTCACTTGCAGCCTCTTGAAGTCAGAAGAATAGAAAGTGTGGACAAGAACTTCTAAATTGAAGCAGTCTCCTAATTCCAACCTATATTAGCTGCCATAATGAAGTTATTTATCCAAGGCTAGCACATACCACCACACACATTGCTTCACCTGAGAGTTCAAATTCCATTTCAATTTTTATCTGATATTACGTAGGTGAAAATTATCTTTTTCCTCTGGATTCTTCTGTTCAGTGAAGAGATTCATGACTTTCAGTCAGATTTTTTCTGTGTATGAACATCGATATTTGTGTAATACATTATTTATATCCAACACATTACATTTATCTTATTTACATGCATTTTATTCCAATCTCTATGTTGGGTATTACAAAGCTATTAAGAACTGCAATTCTGAACACAAACATCAAATTTGTACCAATAATACTGCATTTTACACATAAATTACCTTGCTAGCAGATAGATTTACTTGATACAATTTATCTAAGAGGGTTGGTGAGGAGTTAACCTTCAGATACACCTTTCTATCACCAACACCAGGTTGCACAATGGTGTTGATCAAACGCACCATAGAATATTCTGCATTTCATAGGACCAAAGATTCATGGAATGGTTTGGGTTAGAAGGGATATTAAAGGTCATCATATTAAAGGGATATTAAAGTTCCAATCCCCTGCCACAGGCAGGGACACCTTCACCTAGACCAGGTTGCTCCAAGCCCCGTCCAGCCTGGCCTTGAACACTGCCAGGGATGGGGCATCTGGTTTATGCAGCATTACCATCCACAGTAAAACTGCAGCTTTACATGACTTGCGCAGAAATATGAATAACTGTATCTGCTTGTGTAATAGAAACCATGTGCTATAGATAACTATGTAAATTTGAGCAAAAAGGTCCAGCAATAACTTACTGCAATGAGTCAAAAATGGTATTAAGAGTTTCTCCTTTTCCTATTCTAAAATTTAGTTGAGTTTTGAATACCAAAATGGGCATCTACAGTTTTGACAACTTTCACACTTCTGCGGCATCTTGAATATTGCACCATACAGACAAAAATACAATTCTGTCTGAATTTACAGACATTACTATGCATATGATGTGGGTTTTTTTCTAAACAAGTCATTGATATGGATCATCACCTATCTTTTTTAAACAGAAATCCAATTTTTATTGAAGGTATTTACATAATTCTTCTCATACTCAAAGAGATCCCACTCTTTCTATCATTAGATCGGATGAAGTACTCAATTGACCAAATCAGTCATGCAAAACTGCATCATCAATGGCTTAAAAAGCTAAATACAGAAATACATCAATGAATAAACAAGCCAGAGAGAAGAAAATAGGATTTCTTGTTTATTTCCAGATTTCAATTTGTAATTCTAATAGTGTAAAAATAAGGTCAAATGAATTTTGAAATAAAAACACACAAAAAAGAAAATCATTCCAGTAAGAGGGGCTTCTACTTTTCATTTCTAATCTGACATTTTTCATCAACATCTGGGCAATTTTCCAGAGAATTCTACCACGTAAAGTTTCTCTCACAATGCTTATGCAAGTCACTGTGATAACTTCAGATAATTGCATCTGTCAGATGCTAAAGTGCTGGACATTGCTACAGCCTGCAATATTCTGGTCACCTTTGTCAAACAGAATGATACACCTCATGTCCAGCTTTCCCTTCCAGGAGACCGATCAAGTGAAAGAGAAAAGGCATCTACCAAAACATGTAAAGAGGAAAAGAAATTACAGCTGAGATGATAGAAGCTGAACTCACCAATTTAATGAATTGAAGCTGGGGATATGACTCCATTGCAAACTTTTGACAGACACAGCAAGTGAAAATGCAGGCTCAGTGGCAGGCATTTCAAACAAAGCTGGTTAGATATTACCAACGAATAGCAACCACGGTGCTGACATTAAAGATTAGAGGGAAGAGAGAGGATCTGTACAATTACAGACCTTAATCTCACCTCAGTAACAGGCAAAAGATTAGGACAAAGTTGGGTTGGTTTGTTTTTTTAAAAAGGATAAATAAAAAAAAAAATGTTGAAATAATGGGAAACTCTTTCACTAAACAACATAAATGTACCAAACCATTTACACCACCTTTAACTAAAAACCAGTTTTCTACAGAAGGAAGAGTAGGTGTTCTCAGTATCTGAGCTTTAGTAATATCCTTACTATGGTGTCATATTGGGAAATTGGTAAATAAACCATTATAAAACCTCTGCAGCAAGTCCAGGGGAGGGCCACGAGGATGATAAGAGGACTGGAGCACCTCCCGTATGAAGACAGGCTGAGAAGGTTGGGGCTGTTCAGCCTGGAAAAGAGAAGGCTGCGTGGAGACCTTATAGCAGCCTTCCAGTATCTGAAGGGGGCCTACAAGGATGCTGGGGAGGGACTCTTCATTAGGGACTCTAGTGGTAGGACAAGGGGTAATGGGTTTAAATTTAAACAGGGGAAGTTTAGGTTAGATATAAGGAAGAAGTTCTTCACAGTGAGGGTGGTAAGGCACTGGAATAGGTTGCCCAAGGAAGTTGTGAATGCTCCAACCCTGGAGGTGTTCAAGGCCAGGTTGGACAGAGCCTTGGGCGACACAGTTTAGTGTGTGGTGTCCCTGCTCATGGCAGGGGGTTGGAACTAGATGATCTTAAGGTCCTTTCCAACCCTAACTGTTCTATGATTCTATGATTATAGAATGGGACTTGAGCACTGAAAATGAAGCAGCAACGAACAGTGTTGAGAGGTGCTGGGATTATTAGGGAGATTTCTTAAGTATCAGAATGGGTGCTTTTTATGACATTGTCACAAATTTAATGTGCAATAATTGCAAAAATTTAGACACCATCAGTTCACAGAAGCAGCAGAAAAACGTGCAGAATGAACTGGATGATCTTGGCTACAAGAAAAAAAATTGATTGAAATTCAACAATGACTTAAAGATACTGTGCCCTGGGATTAGCAACTTGAACTTCTATAAAATGGAACCTCATCAGTTGATAATGACTGAGAAGAATGAGTAGGAGCACTGCTTCACCAGGGATAGTCATTAATGACTTTCTCACGGATGCAGTACAAATGTCATTTTACTACCTACCAACTGAGGTGTTCCCAATAAAGTAGGATTAAAGTTTAGTTAGCCAGGCACTGGTGAAATCTCACCTAGAATATCCCAAAGGCTTTATTATTCATCCACATTCAAGAGAGATGAACTCCTTGTGGAAGAGGTACAGAGATGAACTATTAGAATGACAGCAGAATAGATGAGGTTGCCTTAATTAGTCTTGCAAAAGGGAGGACTGGTATCTATAAATATAACTCAACGAGAATTCTAGGAAGGAAGACAAGCTGCTTATATTAAACAATGTATCACCCAGAAAACAAGTGAATATAAACAGGTCATTGATAAAGGTAGTCTATGAATTAGAAGATGCCTAGACACTAAAATTATAACCAATTTTCTAACGGCACTGTGAACAAAATCCAAACTGTATAAGATTAATCCTCATAGATTTTTGAAAGGAATTATGAAATATGGTGTTTACATTTAAAAAGCACTGATTTTGATGGCCAAGGTGATAAATTTCAGTCTTTTGCCCACAGGAAGTTAATCACATCCAAAGATGTAACACTATTCCATCATCAAATAATGAAAGGCAAGAAAACAGAAAGAAACAAAACACTGTTTCTTGCTTTCTTTTTCTCCAATTCATGTCATTGTATGAAACAGGGATGGCCAAATCAAGACAAACTGCAAATTTGAGCAATAATAATTTTTATCATTCAAAACAGAATAATTAAAATAGCATTTTAAGATAAGGTTGTTTCTAAAAAGATGTTTGAAAAACAGTATTTCTTAATATAAAGTAATAAATCCAGTAAGAATCCACGGAAAGTTAGACACATTGGCCTGATCTGTCCTTAAGACAGACTGGGTAAAAAGAATATAGAATCACAGAATGGTTTGGGTTGGAAAGGACCTTCAGATCATCCAGTTCCAACCCTCTGCCACGGGCAGAGACACCTCACACTAGACCATGTTGCCCAAGATTCTGTCCAGCCTGGCCTTGAACACTGCCAGGGATGGAGCATTTACCACTTCTTTGGGCAACCTGTTCCAGTGCTTCAGCACCCTCACAGTAACGAACATCTTCCCTATTTCTAACCTATATACTCTATATCCAAGAAGCACGTAAGTGTGGCATCTTCATTTCATTGCAGTGGCAAACTTAATTTTTTGAGCAACCATGAAGCTTATGATAACTTCAAGACAAAACACATGTTGCATCGTAGGGCCATTTCTTTTAAGGCTATTTCAAAGAAACATTTTTAATCAAAAGCAACCTATAACCTACTTCTAAAGTCATAATAAAATTCAGCCCAGAAGACAAAATGGTATGCTGCTAAACCAAACAGAACTCTTCTTAAAAAAATAACATCACATAGGACTTATTCAGAAGTTCCTTAATATATAAGGAGATTTACAAACCTCACCTAAAACAAAGCATCAGTATTATATTCACCTTGAGAATCACATTGAGATTCTTAGAAGGTTTATGAGGTATTGCTAACCTAAAGGGAAATAAATTTCTCTGGGGAGTAACCCAGAAAAGCTTTATGGTTCAAGTTAGTAAAATCATTCACATAATTCCCATACCAGGATTTATTGATTCCTCAAAAGTCATAAGTCTGGGTATAGCAAGAAAGGACAACAGGAAGCTCTTTTGTTCCTGCAAACCACCACACCTTTGGAGTAGAAATTATTTCCTGTGCTTTTCTATGGTGAAAATCTGCCTGCAAACCATGCCTAATTCTTCTAGAATTTCACCCGGATAGAACTTACTTCCTCCACCGATCAGACAGTGTCAGAGAAATTTTCAGACCCTGCACACATTTGATTCATGTATTTTGTTACCAAGAACTACATAACTGAAAAGCTAAGGAATCCACAAGTAATTAAAACCCCTTTAGAAGTTTCTTGACCTAGACCCCATGGAAATCAGGGTCACAGTAACTGAAGAAAGCTTTAGCACCACCTATAAGGTTCAAAGTTCATTACCAGGACTGGATCACTAGATGTTGCAATTCATATGAACCAAAACCTAAGTCACCTCTTTCTACACCTCTTTCTTTCCATAGGCACCTGGTAAATGCTTGAAAAATAGCCTGCATTAGGACTAGAAGTCATGGCTGATAACATTTTAAAAGAACAAAGCAGTACCATTTGAGATGGCTGGACTTGATGATCTTAAAGGTCTTTTCCAACCTCGTGGATTCTATGATTCTATGAAATGTTAACACAGTCTGCGCTTTAAGAGAAAGCACAAAGAGAAAAAATTGGACTTTAATCTTTCTTTCCATAATGCCCTTCTTTAAAAAATATTCTTTCCTATTCAGGTGGGTTCACAGAAATGCTTTTATCACTTCCTATGTCTTTTAAAGTTTGGATTCTGAGCTGCTGAAGTCCCCCAGAAAAACTAGTCATGCTTAGTTCAAACCACCATCTGGAATTTTATGGTTAAAAATGATCCCACAGCTGCAAAACTGTAGATAAATGTTACAGCTGACACAATTCAGGAAAATTTGCCACAAAATTCATTTAACTTAGAGGGGAGGGAAAGGAAGGAGATGCAACGAGGTAAAATGAAACATGGGAATTAGCCACAGCAGAAATGGTTGTTACAGCATTATAGACCATGTTCTGCAAAGGTTCACATGCACCAATAATCCTTTATCACATCAGTAGACTCACTGAAATCAATGGGTTTCAACAGTAACACCCTCTATTTTTTACGAGTTTACTTTATATTTGATACAAGTGAACCATATTTTCTCTATCAAACTAAATTTCTCACTAGCATGTGATGAAACTATCTCCTCAGAAGGGAGGCATAAAAACAATATAATAATTCAGACCCATAATAATAATTGCCAGAGAAAAAAGTGTTTTCTCCTACTCAAAGCTTATTGCCATGGTATGAAAGGTTTGGGGGGAGGGGTGTTGGTGTTTGTCTTGTTTCTTTTAAATATGCTTACTTATAATCTGTTTAATAATCCTCCACAAACATAGTTTTAACATTTTAAAAGATTAAAGTAAGAACAAGTTATATATATTTCAATAATAAGGCCTGCAATAAAATCTGCCAGAAAGAAAATATTACACTCCAAAGTGAACCGTGTGCTCCTTTTCATAACATAGAATAATACTAGTACTTCTACTCTGGACTAAAGAAGCGGCATGTTAAGAAGCAAATAATTAATTCAAAGTTCAAATAATTCTATTCAGAGTAATAGACATTACAGGAACTGAGGATGCAGAAAAACAGAACAACATTTTTGTCTTCAAGAAAAAAAATTCTGATAGCTTAAAAAAAACTTTGAGAAATTAAGTGTTTGTAAAAACTGCATTTTAATAGTTAAAAAAAAATCATAGAATACTGTCATGAAACATCATTCTAAGACCATAGTTTTATAGTAGTTCAATGTGGTTCAATCAAATTTTGTGGATAAAGCACATAATGGTGCTGCTGCTCTTATTCCCATTCTCTTTCATCCCTTTTTCAACACAGTTCTAAAATTACAACAGTGCCACCAGAGCTAATGCCAGGAAGCACAAGAACCTGCTGAGTTTTGAAGGGATTTCCCCTGCCTGTAAATCTGCTTAAACAGTGTTTATATACATATGTATACAGGCCAAAAAAGTTAAATGGAACAGTTAAAAAATTCTTATGCCTTGACATGTATTTCTTTTAAACTTTGTATTCTGCATTCTGTGATTGCCGAAATAACTGAGGGACTCAGATCAATTCTATAGAAAACAAGGAATCCTAAAAAGTAAGAAAGTGTTATAATTTTAATTAGGAGGCATATAAACATACCTTTAAAAGTACCAGAAGCTATCGAATCTCATGTTTATTCTATGGAAATTATATCTTAGATGTCCTATGTGTCAGAAAAGAATATCTTTGTTTATTTAATTCTAATATTGAAAATCACTCCTAGGAAAAGCTTAGAGTTTGCAAGGGGAATCCCAGACAGCCCTGGCAGGTTATTTACAAAACTTAGTGTTCACTTTCTCTTATTTCCTCTAGAAGCACCATGTATACACTTTAGAGAGAACCCTACAGACAATGAAGTTACTACAATTCAAAAAACCAGAATGAAAGTTTTACGGCACCGTTAACCTTCAAAATAAACAAGAAATTTAAGTAAGCACTTACACTGTATTCTGTTTTGATGTTTCTGATTTTCACTCTACTTATTCTTTTTTACTCTATCTACTCTGTAGTAAAAACTGTAAGTCTGTGGTAAAAAAAGGTAAGTTTTATCACAACAATAACCACAATGTGGAATTTTTGGTTTCAACCTTTACCGTGGCCATGTACATAATAATATATAGCCAAAGCCATTACACTCAAGCATGTATGAAATGCCACTGCTTGACAAGAAATTGATCTACATAATTGGAAAGAAAAAAAAAACCAAAATGAGGTTATAGTTTGCAAAATAAAATTTTAATGTTGAAAACAGCAGTGTTCTTCACTTAGGAAAAAAGTATCAGGAATTTTTTAATCAGTATGTGATAAAATTATCTGAAAGTGACTTACTGATGTAGTATTCTTGCACAATGCTTGTGTAACCATATATGGCAGAATATCCAAAAATTATAATCATAACCACGTCTCTGCTGTCCAGCTCTACTATGTGTGCTGAATGACCTTCCACAGCATATTGCTGGCCATGTACCAGTACTGCAGGAGTTCTGGCACTCCACGTTTGACTGTGTATGTTGAAAATCCACAGCTCATCGGTAACGTTGCCATTATTTGCTTCAATTTTGCCTCCATACATGTAGATGTCTTCCTGTAAAAATTGGAAGGGAGAGAAGAGAAAGCAAATAATGGATTACAGAAAGATAACATCTGAACTACGTATTTCTGTCCTGCATAATATTTCATAACTGAACAATCTGATTTCTATCTTAACGCTTAATCTTACATTGACCAGCTCAGTATCAGACACTAATCCCAGGCAACGATATTTAAACTAAACCAACAATGATGATAAGGAGACTATTTCTCTGAAAAATAAACCTAGACATGAAAATGACACCAAAATGAATCTCAACTGGATTACTTCAAGCAGAAAAACTTTAATTACATGGCTCTTCTAATCCATCCTGCAGCATTCTATTAAAAAGGAAAAAAAATTAAAGCCACTAAACAGAAAGGATATTATATTGTTTTCTTAAGGAACAGTTCACAGAACTAAATGTGATTTTTCATACACAGAGTCCATGGGGATTTCATTCAGCACATGCAGAAGAGAGCACATTCTTTCCTAACAGCAAAGTAACTTAAGTCCTGAGAAAATTCACAGTCATCAGAGCCCAAAGAAAAGGGACAATGTTTATATAGCATCCTCTTGGGCACATTCACTAAAATCAAATCCCATAGGGAAGTACTTTGAGTTCTTTAAAAGGGATGCAAAACAGATTTTCTAGTCTTCATGAACCACATACCTCAAACAGCAATGCCATCTGGTTTGATAAGTCATGAAGGATTTACTTAAATATTGACTGAAAGAAAATCCTACTAAATCTCAGACCTCATCTAGAGTTGCAAACCAAGGCATACGAAGTCACAAAACAAATTCCAGCTTGTTAGTTTCACAGACTGCCTCAAGGACAGTTTATCCTGGGTAGAAAAAATTACCTCTGAGAATAATTAGTCTTTGCTGGGACATATTAGAACACGTCCCATCTGCATGGTGTTTGTACAGTTTGCAGTTGTCTTCTGCATACTACAATGCAATATTCTACCCTGAATTCAGTCTTACCTGGCTTAAAAAACAAAAAGAAACCACCCCAAAAAACCAAAACAAAACAAAAAAGAAGGTGCAGGCTTAGGACATTTGTCAAAGTTTTGCTTGGCATGGAATACTGAGCCTCAGAAAATGAGACTAGGAAATATAGTAAGACATAAGGTAAGATGTCTGGATCAACCATGCAGAAATTTCAGACTTGTACAAGTTGCTGATGGGATCTAAATAGAAATGTAAACTGCATGCTATTATCACCATACATGTCAAGGAAGATGAACTCAAACACAGGCATGTCAAATATCAGTAGCATAACAATCTATTCAGTGCAGCAAAATAAAGGTTTGTGAGGGTTATAATGCCACAAATAACTCCTATGGTTGATGGTAAACCACAGAGTCCAGGACCACATGAAAAACTTCCTCATTACTCAGACTAGGCAGTAAATGACTGACAAAACTGTCTGACCTGTTTTCAAGAGTACACTTGAAATTTCTGCAAGTTTCAACTGTTTTGTTTTGTTTTCATTTGAGGCAGGTAAACATTTCATGATTTGTAATTTCAATCATTTCTATGCAGTGATACTCTTATCTATTACTCTTATCTATTGGACTAGCGGTGTATGAACAAAAGATGTTCACATCCTTCAGTATGAACTTGCAGTAGGATTAGATACTGTGTGTCTGAACACATTCTTTTTCCATGAGACAAAACAACATTTCAAACAGCATGCTGAAGACCCATAAAAGTCGTAAGGAGGCTGTGCCCTGATTCAAAGGCATGGCTCGAACAAGTATCCTTCTTAAAATGATCCTATATGGCTCATCCATTACACGGCCACAGAGATCTCAAAAGGCAAATCAGCATCTCTAAGACATTACATGAAATATTTATTTCTTTATATTTAAATGCAGATAGCAGACTACAGCAGAAAGAGGGAGCTAATTAGGGAGTTGCAGGTGCTGTATAACAGTACCTGAAAAAAAAGATTTGACATTGAGGAAGACACTACACAGAAAAAAAAGGTGACCTAAACAGCTGCATGAACTTTGAAATGATTACTCAGACAGCTGACAGTAAGAAAGTCCTCCTCGTAGTTCTGCTTAAATGATTCGAAGTTCAGATAAAAGAACACTCCTGTGAGAAGCAATCTTTATAAATGACACAGCAGATCCTGTACACAAAACTATTCACAGAGAAAAAGACGAGAAGGTCATGACAACTGCTTTATCAACCACAAAAACAGATTTAAGTAAGCTTCGCTAAGGGCTATTTCTGAGATGAAGCAGCTCCTAGTGCTGCTGAAAAAACACTTTAAAAGTTAGTGATGATCAGCTGAACACAGAGAAAGAAAGGCTCATAGAGCACAGTCAGTAGAAAAAAATACAGACTGACAACAAAACATTACATGCATAGTTATACAGGACAAAACCCAACATCCTAGGCACATAAAGGTGGACATTTATCTGGAAAGCCTAATCAAGAAGAGATTGTAGGAAGGACACAAGTGCAAATGGTCCTAAGCAGCCTAAAGATTTTGGAAAAAAAAGAACAAATCCCATTATAAACTTACACTACCTTTATAACTTACTTAGTTCCTTTGCCCTTGGACAGGCTCTGTTCTCTACATCATATCTCAGTGTTAATACTGATTTAGTACATCATATAAGTGCAGTAATTCAGGATTTTTCTAAAACTTATCATAATTTTATTCTTTAGACTTTGCAATTTTTCATATTTCTTAATAGAACAACACTTATCAACTGCTTTGACTGTACCCAGGAATGTCACCCTGTTATGCAAATCTTGCCTGCATTCCAAAAGAATCTTATCTGGTAGTTACCAAAAAAAAAAAAAAAAAAAAAAAAAGATGTAAAGGAA
The DNA here is from genome assembly GCF_000696875.1 of Nestor notabilis. NCBI lineage: Eukaryota > Metazoa > Chordata > Aves > Psittaciformes > Psittacidae > Nestor > Nestor notabilis. The sequence goes on from NW_009909500.1 coordinate 83,282, forward strand.
ATGCAATAAGAGGGTAATTTATAATCCATTCCTAATGAATTGGAAGTAAATTAATCATGTTAAAATAACTATGTAATTTTCATTTTGTATTTCTCAACTGAGTTATGGCTATACAGTAGTAAAGTTTCTCCCTCAAACAAGTTCACTGCCCTAATTCTTATTTAAATCTAAGCTGTTCCTGAAAATGTGGCCAAAGAAATGCTATCATAAACCACATGAACAGTCATTCCCAATTTTCTTGACAGAAGACTATCCATCTTTTTGTCTCCCCTAGACTGTACCCATGATTTAGTATATAAATTAATTTTATGTAAATTAACAGGACTCAAAAATCCTGAAGAATTTTTGTTCTCTGATTACCTGAAATTTCTAACAGTTTAGTCAAATCTTTAAGAAACTTCTGGATTATTTTTTTTTCCCCAAGTGAAATATAAGTAAGACTCAAAAAAAAGTCATCTAGCGATAACCTACTCACCACAAGCCTGTTTTCTGCATTCAATGCATGCCACCTCATTTAGGACTGTCTTATACCTCCTCTTCCTTTCCCCATACCATTACCTCCTATAATAGAGTGACAACATCAAGACCATTCTTCTATGTGTTACATCAAAAGAATAAAAATGAATAATCAACTTCTCCACTTGATCCAATAATCCTCCTATTAAATGAGGACAGACAGACTGGAAAGCAATTTTCACTTAACTCCTCCTCTTGCAGCCTGCTTTATTATTCTTAGCTTACTGTGGAACCATACTCTCCCTGAATAACAACCTGAGTAACAATCTGCTAAGTTACTGTTACCTAAGCTTCTCAACAGCACCAAATTCAAGTTCAAGACAGTAGATACTGCAGCAATCCATATGTCAGAAGGTTAGCCTAACCAAGAGTGCTGTTACTTTATTTCTTCATTATTTCCAGTTTTCCATATTGTTGCTGGCTATAGTTAACAGGTATCAATTCATGGAAGAATTCAATGAAGTCACTTCCTACAGATCTTAAAAAACATGGTTTTTTTCCTGGACTGCAACAGCATGCAAAACATAGGATAGGAAAATAAGGTATGGTTGCTTTCGGCAGAAATATAGAATTTGAGATTTACTTGTTTGCATGAACATTTCTACATTTACCAGAAAACTAGACTGAAAAAAAGCATGCAAATAAGACTGACAGAATAGAGCTTTAAAACTGCTGAAGGTATAAGCTAGAATTTTAGCAGAGATGTCAGTCTGATCTTTTGTACGTTTAATATTTGGACTAAACATATTAGAAGGAAGGAGTAAGTAATGGAGACTGCATAGAAAAGTATTAATTAAGCATCTGCTTTGAGACCCACTAGACATAAACACCACAATGCTTAGACCTCCACTTTCAAACCAGGTGGAATATAATGTTGAAACATCAACATGACAGAAATATCACACTTTTACATAAAGGAACCAACCTCTTGAGTAAGGTCTACTTAACTGAAGAGGAACTCTTAATAGGCTTTTATCTAGACCACATGCAAAAAGTGTGTGACAGGTCATCTTACCTACTTCTCATACACTTCTGAGGTTTGCAAATCAGAAATTAGAAAGCAAGGTGTGTAGAAGACATAATTGGAAGTCATAAAATCATAAAACTATGCTATTTGATGCAATTATTAATAGAAAATACTATGTTCCAAAATACAATAGCCAACAAATATAGGCTTTAATAGAATAATAATAAACCAACTGGTGAAATATTTGACTCACTGATGTTAAAGCAGAAAGTTTTTACTGCTTTGTTTTGAATAGACTGATATTTTTATATCAGAAGATATATACAGACTCAGTACTAATATCAATTAATTTGGAAAAGAAATCAAAACAATCACCCTTTTTTAATAAAGCTTTAGAATTGGAAGTAACATTAATAAAACTCAAATGAGCCAAATTAAATTTGACTACATATAAAATGGCCCATATACTGGAAAACATCTTTACAATTACTACGATGTCGGCCTGCCTGTTTGCTTCATTCCTATTGCCAGACTCAAAGGAAACAAATCTCAATGCCCAATCATCCTTCTAATCACTTGGGAACCCTAGCAATAGCTTAATTATCGGGTTGAATGCTGTGATACAACCACAAGTTCACTATCAAGTAAGCTTCCAGCAGCGACCATACACACCTTGTATGCAACTCCCTTTCTACCTTATTCCAGGGATCTAGTATTTTCCAATTTACTGTCAAACTCCCTACCTAGTCACTGTTTAGCAAAGCCATATGTACTTACTTTCAAAACCTCACAAGCCATTTCCTCCAGTCTCTTTATAATCCCATTTCTTATATGAATTATTTCAAAGTATGCGGACATTTTTCAGTATCAAGATGCCAGAAACTATATACAATCTTTGAGAAGAACCAATTGCTATCAAAGATGGTAGGACTTTTCCAATAACCATTATGAAGAAGCACAGAAGGGAAAATGATCCAACAGTTTAGTTGGTCTAAAAGCAAGAACACTTTTATACTCTTCTCGTCTATATATGCATAAAAAGTCTTAGTCACTTGTTATAACTATACATCAGTGGGAGTCATCTGATCTTTCTTTCTTCAGAATAAAGTAGTACAGTACTTCTATTTTAACTAAAGAAGCTTTCTGAGGAAAATGGGCACAGTAACTTATTTCATTCTTCACAGAGTCAATCATCTAGCTTCAATTTACCTTGCACCACAATCGGGCAATACTAGCTCTGTGCTCTCAATCCAGTCTAGCACTAGGCTTTGAAATCTCAGGAGCTCAAGTCAAAAACTTAATCTAATTTCTTCTCTGTGGCTATTTTTTTCCCCAGCTATAAAGGAAATGTTACACAATGACTAGTACACAGCTGAAAACACAGCTCAAAGCTGCCATCTCTAGGTATTACTCTTCACACTAAATTATTTTTCTGGGTTTTTTTTTTCTAGAGACTGAACATCTGAAAGGAAAAATATCAAGTCTACCTTAACAAGAACTTACTGGAAAAGGATGTACTACTTCTTCTTGAAATTTCTTAAATGATCGTCCACTACATTTTGGCCCATGCAATTCTGTTATTTGACCTAAGTATATGCACATATGAATTATATGACATGAGTAGTGCGGTGTCCACTATTAGTGAATTCTAATTACTAATTAATATGTGCCTTTAACAGCAACAGCTTCTTCATTACACACTTGCTTGTAGCTTTCATTAATATTAACAAGAGTGGCATTTCCTCACTGATATCCAAAAGGACTCTGGCTTAACACAGGTCTATTGTATTTAATATCTGCTGCTAAAAGTAGCTCTAAAATGGTTACTGTATAGTCTGGAATATCTCAAGAAAATATTAGCAGTGTCAAATAAAAAGGTTAAATGATATTTTAAGCCTTTATTCTGAACTGATAAATGATACATTACTTGAATGTTTCTCAACTAAAAGGTCCACGTTCTACAAGTACTGTAATAAGCAAAGATACCGGTCAGAAAGATCTGACCTTTCAAAGAACAGATAATACATTAGTAATGAGTCAGGAAACTGACAACATGAAAGCAATTTTTGAGTTGATGTTGGGGCACGCACAGAATCTAGTTCATATTACTACTGAAAAACGCCTCTACAATATTAACCATGCCATATACAGTTTCAACATCTCTGGAAGAATAATAATAAAGGAGGACTATATAAAAGGAAGACTGATGACAAAGAGCAACTGAAAGGTACAACTAAAAGGATAAAATCTTTATTGACAATACGAAGACATTTTAAGGACATCTGCTCAGATCATATGAATGCTTCTTGTTTATAAATCCTTTCCACTACAAGTAAGTAAATAAATAAAGTTTGACTTAACAAGAGGATTATGAAGACTGCTAGAAGAAAAAATATACTTCAAAATAAAGGTTAAAAAACTCCAGCAGATTAAACCACTGAGAAATAGAAAGTCAAGCCATGAAACAGTTTAATGAGCTGCCTGCAGAATTTATAGATAAATAAGGACTACACATAATAAGTACTAATACATCATTTTTCAAATGCATTAGAAATACAGCTAACTAGATACTTTGTGGTGCCAAGAGACACCAATAGATACAACAAGGAGTATTCCGAGAAGATAAATCGGTAGCAATAAAATGAAGTTAATTTTCCTGTGAGAGTTCTTCATGGTAGACTTCAGAGGTATTTTCACAGCAGAAATCAGTAACAGAAGCTTATAGTAAAAAAACAAAACTGACAGAACAATCAGCAACAAGTCACCAGGATCAGTTCTGAAGGAACTGAAGAATAAAAAAGATGACCCTTCCCTGTAGTTTGTAAATCCCTCCTTAAAAATGTGTCAGTACCAGAAGACTGCAAAGCAACAGGCATAAAGGACAGAACTCAGTGAACGAATGGATAAGACAGGCAGACAGAGGAAAAGTCTAACAGCTTCTGAAATGGGAAGTTTTATCTTGCAAATCACTGGATTTTCTTGAAGGAATCAAAGGTCTGGTTGAGAAAGTTACCTGGAATTCCCAAAAGATGCTTGGTAACATTCTTCATGCCTTAAAGAAACTAAGAGGCTCTGGGAAAAGCAAGGCAGATAACACAAGGCTAAAAATAACTCAATAAATAAAGGTTTTGGGGAAAAATGGTTACTTCTTAAATGCATAGAGGTCATTAACGGTGTCCCACAGAGACCTACATTTAGTATTTGTTTGTTCAACATACTGACAAGCCATCTGGCACAGGAATGAATGGAAAAATGACAATGTTTTTTGACAATACTGTGTTACTCAAGATAGCTGAGATAATGCTCAAAAGCAAAGAATTAATTGCAGGAGAATCTCATAACACTGAATGTGCAATATGAAGACGAATAAAAGCATAAATAAGTGTTCACATATATAAGTATGAAGTGAAGCATACGCATAAAAACATGATACAGTGGTTTTTAATTGACTAGAATGAGATCTTGAGATTAACTGATACCTCTGTGAAAATACCATTTCAAAGCCAACAGTAGATTTTCAAAAAGCTAAAATACCATTCAGAATTAGTACGAAAAAATTAGACCTCTGATGTACCGATACACTAAAGACTTTGATTCCCTGTATTTCAGAAGGGATATTACAGAACTAGAAGAGGTAAAGGCAATAATGCAATGTTATCCAAGGTATGTAGCTTCTTTCTAGAAGATTATTAAAAATACAAGGAATTCTCAGTATGAAAAGGATATGATGGACTCACAGAAACTCATGAGTGGTTCTGGGAACGTAAATGGAAAATAAGTGGCAGGGATTATCAAAATTAAACCAGATAGTACCAGTTTCCCAAAAGGGCGTATTTCTTTACAAAATACACTGGAATTTTTTAGGCACAAGATAGTATCAATGCTAAAATAAATAGATGGTCCAAAAATTCAAGAACACCATACATATGGATTTGTAATCTTTCCACAAAAATACTATCCTATATCAGGAAATCCCAGGTGCAGACTAGGACAGTATTCTGAGGAAGCTTCTAAATACTCTAGTAATTCTTT
>NW_009909500.1:88812-117003 GCF_000696875.1 Nestor notabilis
GAATTTACTGTTACCCATTATACAAGACATGTTACCCGGCCAGATGAACACTCTGGTCAGACTTCATACAATCTTTTATGTTCTTCCCTGACGGATGTACCTTACACAAACAACTGGAAATGTGATACAAATTTTGTAGTTCTCTGTCACTGTTAACAAGTTTGCCAACATCTGTACATGGCTATATTACACACTGCATTCACTTTTGGTCCTTTGTATTTTGGAGACATAACTCATACTAGCCAAAAATTAACCAGGAAACAAAAGCCTTTGTTAAATAAAGATCATTTTTGTCTTTATATGCTATCAATACAGAGAATCTTTTTGTATTTTTTTCTTTTAAATATAGTGAAATAAGCCTCTAACACTGCTTTCAATAAACAGCATGCAGAACACATGATATCAGTAGGAGCAAAACTGCCAGTAGTTCGTATGTATTTGAACTTAAAGTATAATGATACCATAGAACAACAGTTTGTATTTTAATACTGCTCTGGTTCAGTAATAAAAGTAAAAACATATAAAGATTTATTTCTTACTGACACAGCCCTTACAGCATTAGCAGGCCTTAGTGGTCCTGACCAGCCTCCCACAGAGGACCCTCAGTCCCTGACTGCTTGTGATCCTGCCTCCTGGATGGAGCTGTCATAGCTTGTCTCCTGGATGGAGCCCTCACATGTGTGTTGTAGCCTTCTCTCCAGTCCTGTCTCAGGCCATGTTCTCCCTGTGCCCCTGACTGAACTCCCTGAATAGTTCCTGGACCTGGGTCATCTCTTGCCATGTCTGGGGCTGTCAAAGGAACCTGCTACAAACCCCTGGCTCTGCCTGCTACGCTTAGCCCCTGGGGATGGTGCCCAGTCAGCAAGGGCACTGACTTGGTTCCCCAGCTCTCCTCCCCTTAGTGCAACCCCAATTATATTAGTCCCTTTTTATTGGGAGGTTTAGCTCTGAGGATTTATGGTCAGCTAGTAAGTGACTTAGATCTACTGCACAATCACTTTTCCAAAAATTGTTCAATACATCTAAGTACTGACTAAGACACTAATACAAGATGTTTAGGGACTAGAAATTAAATTATCCTCAAAAAAAAAACCTGTGTTCATGATGAATCATTTTAAGATCACTAACAGCACACACAAAGGAATTCATGAAATAGGATGCTGAAGAATTCAAACCTGATATAAAGCAAGAGTGTGTCCGTATCTCTGGAGTGGCCCTTTGGACACAGGTACTACGTTCCATATACTGCTTTCCAGATTGTAGCTAAAAGAGAAATAGAAAGGTAAACATTTTCTACCTGCAGAGAAATAGAGGGTTTTATATGTTCAAACTGACATCTGTTTGGCAGACTTGATCAGTCACTAGTTATCTGACATGGTAATTTGTTAGCAGCAGTAACATGATCATTTTGAACTGTTACAACAGTGTACAAATGTTCATCAAGCAAAACAGGAGCAGCTCTTTCAGGGACACATCAACAATGTCAGAAAATGGAGCTGTAATGAAATCACCAAACTTATTAGGAAGTTATGAAACGTTGCTACGGTCACTGTTATTAGCCTCGTAAAAAAACCACCCCATTCAACTGCTTCTGTCACAATCATTTTCACTGTTCAGAAGAGTTAATACTGAGCACTTTTTTTTGCTATAGGGCTGATTTTAATTTCTGTTAAATTTTAATTAATTATTAATCCATTAATGCATTAACACACCATAAGATGAAAGAGGGATAAAAAAAAATAATTAACAGAGATAGAAAAGAAAAACACCACAGATGATGGGATTTGTTTTGGATAATTGCAAACATGTGAAAGAAAATAAAAAGTCAGACAAAAATAGAAGAAAGAAACATGATAACATATCCTAACACTTACATTTGCCACATTTAGGGCCTTTATATATAGACAAGTTACCATACAAATCAGCTAGGTAATATTTATAGCAGCTTCAATTACGTTTTCAATAGGTTATCAAGTGCACATACATCCAAACTGTCATAAAGAAGTGAAATATGGATGACCTGCCTAACCCATACTGGCACGGCACCACGGGCTACCTCTACCAAAAGAGTAAATTCCTGATTCCCAAGGTATTCATGCATTAAATACAAGTCTCCTATAATTATAAATTATCTTCAATAATGCAGATAAGATTCTACATGTACTGTATGAAAATATTAGCACATGGATTTCTCTGCTTTATCACCCCATTTTTATGTTTTGCAGCAAAGTATAGCAACAGTTTTCAGAAAACTGAAGAAATTACATATCAGTATCACATACAGATTGATGGTACCTGTATTTTCACCTCTGTTAATCATAAAAAAATTACAAGCAGAAAATAAGACCATTAATAAAGAGAATCTAAAAACTTAAATCTTTCCATGAAGTTGCAATGTAGAGACTACCTCCCTGGTAAGATCCGTTTTCCCTAAGCTACATCAGAAAGGATACGACAAAGGATAAATCACTTACTTCAACACCATTTGGAATGAACTGTAGTTAAAAGTGTATCCACCAATCACCCACATAAATTTCCCGTGCAGGACGGCCTTGTGGGAAGCCCGGCCCACGGAAGGGCTGAATGGTTTAACATTTGGTAGAATCCAGTAAGACTCCGTAGAAGGGACGTTCAAAGAACAATCTGGACCTGTTTTGTAAACAAATGTGCAATTTGTACAATCTGTTAGACAGGGATGTTAAAGCCACTAAAGCAGAAACAGGGGAGGCTTAATTACAGATGTCAGGATTGCTCATTCTGATAAAATACAGTATACGCTTTTATGTTTAACAGATGCTCAGTGAAATAAATTGACAACAGGGGATGTCAGTCAAATTGAAAGCGTTGGATTAGCTCAAATAATAATGATTCATTTCTGCTTTTTTTTCTCAGGACACATATTGTATGAGTCACAAATTGAAAGAAAAGCATAATGCATCACATTTTTAGATGCTATACAGGTCTAAAATGTACAGCACAATATACACTGCATGTTACCTCTGGAGAAAAACTTACTGTGGTTACTTCAAATACAGTATAGCTTATACCAAAGCAAATAACATTACAGGAAATTCAGTTAGAATATAGATTATACCCTATTAAATCTCAGGAATAAAAATTTGTCCTTTGCCAATACCATTCTGCATTGCCTTTCATGAGTACAATAGACTGTGAAGTGCTTTAGAAAAAGATTTAAATATTTAAATTTTGTAAAATTTTATAAATCATTCTACAAAGCCACCAAAACCCCCAGCTATAGATTATTTTTGAATTTATTTTAGCCAATATGTTTTTTCCTACATAAGCAAAAGTCAGCAAAATGCATCACTTTTAAGTTATAGTACTATTAAAATCACGAACAGCAGAATTATTTATTGTTCATTTGCTCTGTAATAATTAAAACATGGTCTCTTCATCTCGTTTATACTCTAGATGTTGGAAGAACTTGAAAATCTTATTATGTAAACCCTGAACATGCTCAGAACATTACTTAAACAAACAAACAAAAAAGACAGCATACGCACTATTTGCCTCTTGTCAGTAACTGTGTATCATTATTAACTGGTTTTATTTCTAGACAGGAAACACTGAATTTTTAGGACACCAATGTGTTCCACTTCAAGCATTATAAATCGTGGAACTGAAATTCTTGTCATCAGTGATTGCCTACAGATGTTGTACAACAGCTAAATTATTTCTGTAATCTGATGCTGATACTAAAACATAATGTTACGTCCCTCTCCGCCTGCCTAACTTCCCTCAACCTGCTGGACATCACTAAACACCAAAGCTGTTGGAGACAGTGTGGGCATAACCATCTTTGGAAGCTCAGTACTTTATAAAAAAGTAAAAATTAAACACACCACCAAGAAAAGCACATAAAAAAAACCTCAAAACTAGTCTGCATCCCACATGTCACACATGGCACCAACTTTGTAAAAAGGTTCCAGGGAAAATGTGGAAAACTACTGACCTGCTCCACTTCTGTTTCTACCAGAAAAATCAACAAAAACTATACAAATGGACAGAATTAGTCAACACATATAATTGCCATCTACTCTTAAAATCAGTATAGCTTTCATAAAAAGAAGGCCTGTCCTCCAAACCTACTAAAGTTCTTTGAATAAATCAAGATGGGCTGATACAACTGATACATTGACATGGATGTTCACTGGATTTTAAACAGAATTCTCTCCCTAAAGACTTTTCAAGGAAACTTGACTTTTGTAGCAAGAGAATGAAGGCCTTTGCATGGCTAAATAACTGATTAGAAAATACAGTAAGAAACAGCAGACAGAGTAAATGGCTGCTGCTTAAAGGGAGGGAGGTCGCCTGTGGAGTCCCACAAGGCTTTCTACCACCCAAGGTATTCAACATATACGTTAATGATCCTGAAGGAGGATGAGCAGTGAAGAAAGTTTGCTGATAAAGGCAGTTACTGGAGAGCAGAAAGAGTAAGATCAACCCTTGCAGAACCACAGAACAAGTTCTTGTCTGACTACATAACTGAGCAATGAAATTACACATGAAATTCAGCATAGATAAAAGTAAGCTATGTTTTAGATTGAAAAGAAGATAATCTCTTAACTAACCATCACTAGTCAGTAGCAACGACTCATTTTGGGTACTCATGAAAACACCACATCAGCGCTCATCAATGGTCAAAAAACCAAATCACATTAAGAACAGGGAACACTGTTACCTCCCTGTATAAATCAGTGGTTTGCCTGTACTTAAGAAAACTGCACACCCTACTCAAAAAAAAGATAGATTAGAACTGGAAACTGTTTACACGAGAGTAATAAGGATGTTCAAAGGAATTGAATGGCTTCTGTAACTGGAACTACAGAGTTGGCTAAGACTTTTACATTTCAAAAAAAAAAAAAAAAAAGAACATCTGGAAATGAATGATAAATATCTCATAAAATAAGTGATACAGGGTAGATATGAAGAGTCTACAGACTCTCTGAATATAAGAGCTGAGTTTTATCAAAGGCAGCTTGAAAGAAGCCATGTTCTAAACAAACAAGAGAGAACTTTGTGCAAAAAGTATCAGATCTCCTTGGCAAGGATGCTCTCCTGACCAAGGATGTCCTGGATGCAAAGGTTTACACTGCGTCAAGGACAGACTGGACAAGCATTTAGAAGAGAGTTGCTGCTAAAGTTTACTAGCTAAACTAGCTTACATCAAGTTCATAACTTTAAAGCATATATCTGGGAGGAAGGGGGGGAAGGGAGGGGGGGGAAGACGGAGCAGGGGGCAATTACATTTTTCCAATGTGTATTATCATTTTGGGGCAACTTATTACAATTACTTCTTACAGACCACATCCAGTCACCCAATCTGTGCCTAACCAGTTGTCAACTTTTCCTAGTACACTACAGAAGAATGATGTCCACTTGTATCCAAATTACCTTCAATTCATTAAATAATGGAGACACTCAATTCTCATTGGTCATTATAACTTCTGCTCAGAAAAGATTAATGGTATTTGAATGAGGTCTAATGAGAGTATGAACAATTCAGTATATTATTCTTAAGCATTAATAATAGACACTGTAATAGAATTGTAACCTCAGCAAGCTTCTGATTCGGTAAATCACTGGAGGAAACAATTTGAATCCAGAAGTGCTTAAACATAAACAATTGATTAAGTATTCTTTGATCAGGGAAGGGATCAGAATTTCGGAAACAGTGCCTCGAGTCAGAAAATGAAAAACATTTAAGACTTTTATTACAGCGACCATTCTTGCACAGACATGCAGTGGTCAGCAGTGTCCCCTAGTGGCAAATAGTGAATAAGACACACAAATTACCTCGCAAGCCAATTGATCCCTGAGATTTTTCGTATCTGGAGACAAGGAACTGCAGAATTCAGATAGCAAATATAAAAGACATTCAAGATGACAGTGAATGTATCGAAGCGAGGACAAGCAAAAGCTTTGTTAACCAGATCAGTGATTGAAAGAATAACCCTGACAGCTCCAGTACTTCATTGCTGGTCTACACTGAACAACAGGAAAGGTGAGATAGAGAAGACATACACCATGTACCCAGGTCTTGTTCTGGCACAGAGGAAGGCTGCATTCTAAGAAGACTCACCTGAACTCAGAAGCTTGAAAGCATCATGTTTTCTTCAAAGAACACATCAATATCATCATGATATATCCATATATGATGATCAACATCATCATGCACGAGGCACACACGCATTGAAGTGACATCAGTCAACATTGCCACAGACAAGGCACTCCTGGCCACCCCTCACTGTTTACTCTTCAGCTGTCATTGCCTCTGGCACCAGTTTTCACATGGCTGCACCATGAGCCAGATGAGGGAATACATCCAGGTTAAAACTTGCTTTTATTTTTAGCCAGGCTAGCTTTTAATCTGGATGTGTTCCTTTATCTATGTTTCACCTTGCCCATGTATGCCTAAATGTGCCAACACAAGACTGCATGGCCAGCACTACCTCTTCAGTGAAAGTGTAAAACATTCATGGAGTTTATCACAGTACCTATCAGTACAAAAATGAAATATACAGTTGAAAAACACTATAGAATAACACTGACTTCTACTGAAATACTATTTAAACACCACTTTTGTGTGGCTATTGCCTTAGGAACATAAGGTAAACACAGAACTTACGAATACCATTTACAGATTTTTCCTACTTAAATACATATACCATGAAATATCACTATTATTTCAGCATAAATACATTTTCTTTTCAGGAACATCACATTCACTAAATACATGCCTTTTGTGCAACACAGAGCACTACAGCTGCAGAACAAAGATAATGAAAAATATGTTTTATTATTTTCTATGCAAATACGATTTTCTCCACTTACTTAAAATTGGATTTCTTTCTTATCTTCCTAATGTGTCACTCAATCCACTGGGAGTGGGAGAGAGGGAAGCTTTAAAAACAGCAAACAATTTTATAAATCTGAATTGGAAGTCAATTACATTATCTTCAAAAGTAGGAGAAAATTCTATAGGTTTAAAAAAAACAATTACCTACACAACGCAAAAGAAAGAATCTAATTTCTATTTATTGAGGAGTTTCATGAACTGCCAAAGTAACAATCTGTTCTAGTAGTTGAAGTCATAAGATCAATTTCCACCTAATGAGAAAACATCATCTACTGTCTTCAAGCCTAATCTTTTCCTTTGGGATCACAGGAAAAAAACTGAAGTATTGATGTGTTGAATTTAAGTGCCACAGTCCTCTTTTCCATACAATCTCATCAAAGCATTTAAATAAAGCATTTGTTATCTATTCTTTGATATCTGATCATTTGAGTTGAGAATGATTGCTTTAACGTAAGTTTCAACCACCACAAAAACAAATCCAATATTACTACTCTCAAGTACCCAATAAAATCTTCATATGATAATGAATTTGAGATTATGAAAAATATTTCTAAGAAAATATGTCTGAACATACTTAAAATAAAAATTCCATTGGAAGTTTTAACAAGCAATGTATCACTTATCTTACAAGAAACTGATGAGATAGTAACTACATAAAAATAAATGGCTGCTATGTAAATGCAAAGATAAATGCTGTTCAAGAATGGCTGTAGTAGTTGGTGTATTCATGCATCCCTACACTGCCACTGCACAGCACCGCAACATCCATACAGGATGTAATTATTTCCCACCTCCTACAAATAGTCTTGCTCCAAGTAGAGTTAACGGTAGGCAGAGAAATCCTGGATAGGTCTCCAAAATGGCAATAAGCTGTGTCAGGACTCAGCCTTCTCCATGAACGAAGCGGAAATCCTAATGCTCACAAGCTGATGTGGTTTTAGAAATGCCATCTGGTTGCTGTTATTCAGTCCCATTTCCTTCCTCAGCCAGGAAGAGTATCTGAAGGGTCAGTCTGAGTAGGCAAGCCAGAAGGGCTGCACTGCCTGCCACTCCTGCCTATACCCAACACTGCCCTTTAACTGTTTGTCTTCTGGTCCCAAACTCAGGATCAACTAGATTGGTCAAGTAGAACAAGGCCTGATGCCATGACAGTCTACTGGAAGCTTTCCTAGTCACCTGCTACACTTCAAGATTATAAAACAAATTCTTAGTACTCCTGGTCCCTAAATGTATGAATTTACAGTTCACAATGAAGTCATTACATCCCACACATCTCTAACCCTGTTTTGAAGGATATTCTGGTCCTTCTTTGTATTTAAAGTAACTCCCACCTTTGTATTACCAGATTTCATTAGCAGTTTTATGAGTAATTATAGAAATTATGTAACAAGATCAGTCCCAAGTTCAGTCTTTAGGTAGCACTCCTATCTTTCAATCATAAGTTAGATGTGCAGCACACCCACTCACATTTCACTATTAAGAAGCTGTTTCCCTCTTGCTGATCCCTTATGTATTCCCCATCTTCTCCAGTTTCAATGATTTCCTATTATCAAATGCTGGTTTCAGATAGATATTGCATTTCTTGTAATTTTGCCTACAAATTATTTTAGTATGAACTACATAGACAAATCCACATTTCAATTGTTTCACTGTTCAATCACAACACGTGCTTCATTATTTCTTTCCTCAAGTTATGGTCTAGAACTTTACACACTGCTGAAATGAAGTCATCAAGTTTTGGGCTGCCTGAATCACTTTCTTCCTATTCTGAAATAAAGGTGCTACACATAATAAACTAAACTTAGCATCTTCCCTAGTCAGGGAGATCAGTACTATCTATCTGCTTCCTGCATTCAGGACATAGTATTGCATTTGTTCATTAGTTTAATCAAGTGTTTGCATGTTCTAAATTGCTACATTTACATGCATTCATTTTAGATAAATATTTATTCTAAATTCATTAAGGTTTTCATTAAAACTTACAAATGGCAGGGCACTCCCTAAATCTCAGCCTAATTGCACATCCAGACCATTATGAACCATTTCAATGCAGCCAACCATTTATTGAAATGAATCCAATAAATTCTATTAAACTTGCTTTCACTAATCACCCGCTGAGACCACAAAGGTATTTAAAACTGAAGCTGGCTCTTCATTTAACTGTGATGTTCTTTCTTTTGCAATAAGGATATTTAATTTTCTCACACAGAATTTTAGACAACAGATTTCTAATTATGCTATATTTTGTTTACAAATTGCATAAAGTCCTCCAAGGATGCTTGACAAATTAGTAAATTCAATCTGAACATACAACTGAAGAACAAGTTTCCAGTATATATGAAATAACCATTCCTGTTAAGTCAATTCTTTCCTATGATTCCTTCTGTAAATGCAGATTTTCCTTAGACAACCCTCATTTCTATGAAACACAATTATATTTACAAATACGGAGTGCATAAAGTGGATTTTAACTTAAAATTGGGAAAGGAAAGGATTCCTTGGGTTTGTGCTTTTATGTACACATATTGTATTAATTGACATATAACGCACATCTCCCAGACTGTAAAACTGCAGGTTTTTTCTGACTGAATTGATAGTTGGCCAGGAGAAAACCTGAAAAGTAGGATCTAGACAAAGGGGCATTCTTGTTGTAAGACACCCGCTTCTATTTTTTTTTTCCTTCCAAAACCAGGTTTTTCCAAAGCAAGTGTTAAGTCACACATCCTTTTTTCCAAAAATACGTACTTGCGTGCTTTCTGTTCAAGAACATCCAGGTGCAACAGCCCCAAATCCCAAATTTCAGGCATCTCAGTATACGGCACAAGCTTTTTGCAGTTCTGCATTTCAACGGCCGCTGCCTGAGCTCACATACCAATCCTCCTCCATCGGTTTCAATAAACCACCACCACACAACTTTACCAAATCTCAGTACTGAGGAAAAATGTTTGTCCTTTCAGGATAATCTAAGTCAAGTATAGACACACACTGACATAGCAGTACTGGCCATACTCAAGATGCTGTTGGAATAAACACCATAGCAATGAGCCAGGCAATATACTGAATTTTACACACCAGTAGTCATAACATTCCTTTTATACTTTCATTGTTTACTTTTCTCCTTACATAAAGGCTCATTTTTTCTTAGAGATGCTGTAAAATTCAAGATGCCTGAATTTCTAATAGACTTATTTCAAAGTTAATTAGTTTAATTTCAGAATCTGGTCTTCTCCATCTCTATCTGCTAGGTGCAGATCTGCAGGGAGAAACAACTAACTATACATGTTCCAGATTTTTTATTGGTGTTATAACTTTAGACTAGATCGGATCCCTAGGACTGAATGCCTGTTTGTCACTGGACTGCGTTATCTGCAACCCTGGAACTCATCTGGTGTAGCTTCGCCTAAAAGGAACGCAGTTCCTGTGTTTTCAAACCACCTCACAATGCCATCCAAAAAACAGTATATGTGGAAGATAAGATTTACTTTGAAGGTACCCTATGATGACTAATGTAAATATACCCTGGAAAGCCTCTCTAGAGAGCCCCATTTTGCTAACAGTATTGATGTTCAAGGATCAAAGTACCAACAAATTTCCTCTTAAATTCAACAGAATCTTTCATTCTTTTTTCCTGTCTACAGCCAGTACAAAAGGTACCGGCGCCAAGAGCATCCCCACATCACTCTGGACAAGGGAGAGGATGCATACTGTGCCTCTGCAGCAGCTCTCAAGTGAGGACTCCCACTAAGCATTAGTCTCCACTAACTCCTTAATCTCCTCGTAACAAGATTGCTTCCTACTGAGCATATCAATTCTGTGGCATGACTTAGAATCCTAGAATGGTTTGGCTTGGAAGGGACCTTAAAGCTCATCCAGTTCCAACCCCTGCCACGGGCAGGGACACCCTCCACTAGACCAGGTTGCTCCAAGCCCCTGTGTCCAACCTGGCCTTGAACACTGCCAGGGATGGGGCAGCCACAGCTTCTCTGGGTAACCTCTTCCAATGTCTCACCACCCTCATATTACAGAATTTCTTCCTAAAGACCAGTCATAGAATAGTTAGGGTTGGAAAGGACCTTAAGATCATCTAGTTCCAACCCCCCCTGCTATGAGCAGGGACACCACACACTAAACTATGTCACCCAAGGCTCTGTCCAGCCTGGCCGTGAACACCTCCAGGGACTAATCTAAATCTAACCTCTTTCAGTTTAAAACCATTTCCCTTGTCCTGTCATTACATGTCCTTACAAGAAGTCCCTCTCCAGATTTCTTGTAGGCCCCCTTAAGGGATTGGAAGACTGTTATAAGGTCTTCCCTGAGCCTTCTCTTCTCCAGGCTATACAAGCCCAACTCTCCCAGCCTGTCTTCATAGGAGAGCCCCGAGAGCATCTTTGTGGCCCTCCAAGACTTGAGTTCTTGCTGGTATTTACACCCTCCCTAAAGTGCTCATCCCCAAAAAGGGCACTTTAGTCCAATGTTCTCTCTCAGATCCCAAATACAAATCTCAAATTTGTATTGTCAAAGGGTCACTTCTTCTGTAGTCAAAATTCCTCATGCGAAAATTACCTACAGTGATCTGCAAGTCTTCTAAGAATCACTGCTTTCTAAGACAGCCTTTCTCTTGCTGACACAGCCTGCTTTTTTTTTTCCCCAGACAGCTTTACATTAAGTGATATTAAGACACATTTCTAAATTAGGACTTTGAACTGGATGATTTATAGCCCTTTAAAATGAAACTATCTTCTTTTATTTACCACAGAGTGGATCATCTTACCTAAGAAATTTATTAGAAACATTATATGTAGTAATCAAGATCTATGATAAAAAATGTTCAACATCAGACAAAAACTGTTCACTGGAAAATTCTCCAAGTAAGCACCTGACTACTGCATATTTAACATGTAGCTATATTTTTAGTTCCTTCTGTAAAGCAGTTTTTGACCTATTCAATATGTGGCAGGATAGTTATTTCCTGTACAATGTATTGAATCAAGCTCCTTAAAAGAAATCAAAGAACATCTGTACCAAGAAGACCTGTGATATTACTTTTAAAAAGCATGCAATAAATTCATAGTACTTAGCAGTATTTTCAGCATGTCAAAAGATAGTCCCCTTAACCCTTTTAGAAATGTGGAACTGTTCACAACCCTCCCAGTCACCCTAGATTTTTAAACCATTATGGAAGTGAACTGTTTGGCAATCTCTGCTCACTTACAGCCTGACACAATCCAAGACACAGCGATCCTGATACCAAAGAGACTTTCAGACTCATAGAATGGTTTGGGTTGGAAGGGACCTTCAACATCACCTAGTTCTAACATCAGCAGAATTGGCTGGCTATAAACACATGCTCAGCAGAAGGTAACATCTTTCTATAAACTATCTTTTTCAGCTTCTTAAACAGGTCAAATAGTGCTAGAGCCACCACTTCTGTCTTGGCCAAATCCAGATTTCTTTGTTATCTATGCCTAGCAAAGGAGGGCAAATATGTAGCTTGCATTGGGTTTTTTTTCCGAGTTACATCCACAGCCTGTACCAGCAGCATCAATGCATCCTGCTTTAGAGTATCAAGACAGATTAGGCAGTAATGCAACAGCAAAGTATGATATTCAAAGGGAACCACTCCTCAAGATAAACTACAGCCTCCTTTATGTTGCCTGAATATTTTAAATTCATGTTTTTTCTTCCTGTATGTACCTCTGAGACCAAACATTTCAGAAATGTTTAACATTATTGAACAATATTAGCATTATTTAAAAGTACTTTCTTTTAACAAAAAGTACATATAACAAGTACACTTTCGTTAAATGTACTTTTTGTTAGAAATAAAATTCTTATTATATTATTTGATTTCCAAGTCTAGAAGTTATTGCCATGGCTTTAGTGTGTATTTGTACAACTAGGAGTTAACTGCAAATAGCTACAAGATCCTTCTTCTACAGAATGTATCTAAAAAGAGGACCCTAATTTTTATTCAAAGCAATTATTCTTTCCCAGAGAATAGTGTTCTCTTTCCCAGAATACTTTTAAATGGGAAATTTTTTCAGAGATGCTCCTTCCTCAACATCCACAAGATGTCACCATTGTAAAGGAAAGAAACCCCACTAGTTGGAAAATATGAAATACCTTTATGTTCTGAAACATTGATTTTATTTACTGTACATCTCAATGCAGTCCAACGATTTTATTTTTTTTTTGTTTAATATAGGGAATAAATATACTCAGAAAAACCCAAACCTAAAATTCTCTTCAAAACCACAGAAATCAAGACCCTACTTTAGCCATTTGAATTCCCAAACACAAGAAAAACTTGGCAGACACCAAGAATAGTAAGATAAATAAAACCATTTATGGTTCCAGCATTGCAAATAACCTACTTTGAAGGCACTGTCAGTTTAGAGACTATAGAAAATGTAGATGCAAATAGATAAATAAACGACTAGAACAGAGACGCAATCTCCCAGAGAGCTTAAAGGAAGTTTACTATTGTTTTGTATTTAATAAGGAAACACATTTACGTACCCAACCAGCTCATCTATCACAAAGTTAAAAAAATTAATCTAAATCTATGTAGGTTCAGTGAAAATCCAAGGAATAACAAAGTACATAATCCTACTCACCGTAGGAAAGAACAGGAAGCTATTATGCACAGAAATGCTAGATAAAAGGAAGGCACTAACAGTGAAAGTTAGCCTTGAAATTTAATTTCATGCTCAAAACTTCTAATGAAGATTATAGCATGTCAAATGAAGGTTCAGCCTTCCAAAGATTTGTGATTTTCTGCATTTTATACACGGCAATCTGAAACTGCAAGGAACCAATGCACAAATAAAACTGTGATGTTCTTGCTGCAAGTTCTATTCGCAGCTTCCTTACAGTGATTAAGCTTTCAGGATCTCTTTTTGTGCACTACAACCATGGAAGGGTCTAAAGGACTCAGTAACAAGTCCGCACTGTTTCCATTCAATGACCATATTGCTAACCCACTTCCTTTCTGCAGGTGCACTGACTGCCATCTAATGAATCATTTCATTAATGAAGAAGAGGAATGTATTAGATCTCATGGTGTTTTGGTCTAATAGGTGTGACAACTAGTAAGAGTAAAAAAAGTCATTGCCTTTGACATGCAAAAAGAAACAGCAATTAAACAAAAGTAGAGGAAGGAAGTAATGGGATGAGGGGATATCAGCTAAGTGATCTGGAGGTATTTATATATTTCTTTTAATAGAATAATGGCAATTTCAATGCATGGGAAGCTAATCCAATTGAGCCTTCCAACAGGATTGGTAAAGGATAAAAAGAAAAAAATTCACAAACACATAGTATAGTAAGGTAAATTACACATTTTTAATAATTGATGTTTAATAAGAAACAATTCTTAATAAGAAAGATTCTTAATAAGAAACAATTATTTATGGTACTGGGAGTCAAACTACAGCACATGCTTATAGTACTCCCATTACTTCACAGTATGTGTCCACACAGACTTTCTTGCACCGTCTCGATAAAACAGCTTACCTTCCTTTTTCATTGAGAGGCTTTACAATAACTCACAATGAAAAAAAGACAGTGAATACTTACTTCAGGAAGCACTAAAAATATGATGTGATGATGCGACATTAAGAAAAAGGGGGAAGAAAATCGAATCTATCTAGGCAATAAAGAAATTAATAGAATAGGGAATTAGGCCACGGAGGAACTTGGCCTTTAGAAGTACCCACAACTCTTGAGTAATTACTGCCATTATTTTTTCAAATGAATGAGCCAAAAAGACGAATGCCCACCACAAGAAAGTTTAGGTCAGGTATTTTTTGTCTGAAGATACTACAGAAATATCAAAGGTGTAAGCCTATTATGGCACTAAAGCATACACACCTTGGTCCATGTGAAAATTTCCTCCAGACGTGATTTTGTTCCTTTATGCTTATTCTTCAAAGATGCTAATATGCATTCTAGATAGGATGCATTAAAAGCAGTCTTCTTTTAGACATTAACTTGATTCCAAATAACAAAATCTTACCTTGCCAGCTATCATTGCAAACACACAGCTTCTCGCCTGTCAAATCACAGTAGCCATGATCTGGACTGCCGCAGTTGGCTTTACAATATGGAATATCACAGGCTTCTCCTTTCCAATACTTGTCACACTCACAGTATACCCGGCTTGGTACAGACACACTGGTTGTGCACTTTCCATGTTCTGAGCAGTTATTAGGACAAGAATTAATTCTGAAAGCAAACAAAACGTAAAATAAGGGACATTAAAAGCCAAGACTTCATTATGCTGGTTTTATCTGACAGTATTCCGACAGTATTCCAACTGCATTTGCTAGACAAAGTATTTTTTCCCTGAAAAATTGATGTGTACTGATAAAATACAAGTTTAATGGCGATTTTAAAGGCACATGAGCTGAAAAGGTGTTCATCCAGGCTTACACACGCACTCTGTGATGCAGTCAAGATCACAAACACCTTGTACTTTAAAAAGAAGTATTGACATTAAGCAGAAGGACTGATCACCATCTATTTTTTCCCATTTTTTCAGTATCAGCTTTCTAGGCAGTCACTTTAAATGCTTATTATCTCTAAGAACATCCACACTGGAAGTGACTGTGAGCAGTAACCCTTAAACTCTCCACCACAGGCATACAGTTAAAGGGTTTTCCTGAGTGACTTCGCACCATGCTGTAAAACAGTACATCCAGCATCTGAGAGGAATAAAATCTGAAAAACAATGTAAGGAGGACAAGATTGCTAATACCCTGAAACCACTCACAAGTAGCATTTTGTGCTTTGAATCTTTAATAACAGAGCTACCTTAACCTTGCCTCCTTAACTCTGCAGTCAGAGATGCAGAAAGAGGAAAGATTAGGCTGAAAGAAATTTGTGACTGGTATTGGAGTTCGCATTTCTGTGATACGCCCTACAAAACACTGAGATCACAGGCAACGGGACTGCAAAGCTATGGAAACTGGATCCAGAAATGCAGGCAGTTCCTTGGAGATGAAGAGGGATGAATGACATTGAAGTATGTGGGTCCAAGAGTTTCCATGAACAGAATCTCGGGCAGTATGTGCCTGGTGGAGTCCAAAAAAGATTTGAAACCTTTCTGATGACTCACAAAGGGCTGGGTTGAAACTCAGAATAAACTGTTAATACAAACCCCTGCTGGGAACGCAGACTCCTCCCTGTAGATGCAAGAGTCGGATACTGTTCATAGCATTCCTTGTTCTTACCGAAGAAAGAAACCGAAAAGTTAGTGAGGAATTGTTCAAGGCTGGACTTTGGCCAAATGTAGTTGTGGCAGGATAGTCAGGAGACTTGCTTTCATTTTCTGAAGACTCACATCTCAGAGGACAGATTCTGCTACATTGCCAAAAAAGAAAACTTCATATCTGAACTGCAAATGTCCTGGGGCTTTGCCTGTTAACATACATGGCATTGATGACATTAACTGCCATATACCACAGCTCTGAGGAACCTCTCCTCCTGACTTCACAGGGAATGTTCTGCAGGAAAGCGAACAGTTAAGTCTTTTCAGTAGCATATACACCAGTTTAAAAGGAGGCACATTCCCACTCCAACAGGTTTGTTAAGGATTCAAACAGAAAGAAAAACTGGATGAGCAGAGTTAAAAGCAGGACACCTGACTTCAAGTAATGCAAAATTTACTCAGGGAGTTCTGGAGCAACTGATGTTTGCAATTGGCATGGCATTTCGGACACAGATGCTGCACTTGTGTCTCCCCAAAATAAAGGGATCTGAGTAGCCTGCCAGGATAAAAGTTAAAAACTGCTTGGTGGTTACCAAACCAAGGAAGAAAGAGGGAAACAGAAGCACAGTGCAACAGATCAGTGACAGAAAAAAGTTAATGCAGTCATAAAACGCGAATGCAGGTACTTCTATCTTTATGTACCATAAAGTTTTATCATAAAGAGTTACTGCTGGCTCATCAAAAAAAAAAAAAAAAAAACAAACACATTTTAAAAGTATCCATTGCAATAGAAGAAACAAAGGAACCGAGTATATAAAATTTCCTGACTTACATGTGGAATGGAATTAAAAACTGGCAGGTTTTTTATTTAGTTTAAACCTTCAATAAAAATTAGGTAGTAATATGTAGCATGCACCACATTACCAAGTCATGAAAGAATGCAGAGCACATCTACTCATTTCTGAAGAATGCCATGTCATATTGCCATTTGCTCCCAAGACAAACACAAAGAAGTGCAATAAAAGCTTCAGGGATCACTGAAAAATGAATCTAATTACAGCAGAGAAGTCTGCCAGGTGACTGCATCTTACT
Organism: Nestor notabilis; assembly: GCF_000696875.1. Lineage (NCBI taxonomy): Eukaryota > Metazoa > Chordata > Aves > Psittaciformes > Psittacidae > Nestor > Nestor notabilis. The sequence goes on from NW_009909500.1 coordinate 105,996, forward strand.
GACGTCAACTGACAAAAATACCCAGTCTTCTAGATTGTGATTTCCAATACAACAAATGTAGTGAGGTTTCCCAAAGTCTGAAGAGCTATTTATTAACTGTTAAAAGGTAGGGAAACCACTGCAAATTACAGAAACTATCTTTCCATAGACAATTTAACACAGACTTCTGCCAAGAGCAAAGCTATGATGAAAAGCACAAATAGGAATAAACTAATAAAGAATAATGACAAAAATATTACATGTACTTTCACATTTGAAGTGCAGCACTGGCCACCACATCCCAAAAATAGAATCTGAAGGAATTGGGGGGGGAAAAAAAAAAATAAAACAAAAAAGGAACAAGAGTATCTTCAATCATATGAAAAATATCACATGAAGAAACAGGTCCAACAGGACCAAGTAATCTCCTCCTGAACTAAAGCGTCCGGTATAAAGAAACATCACATTACATGTCACAAACATGTCCCAGATGACACAGAAGTTGCAATCTACAGCTGGTGCATACACGAAGGAAAAGGCTCAGGTCCATTGGATGCATCTTTATAGAGATGCTGACAGAGAAAAGCAGGTAAGAGGAAAGCAAGCAAAGTTAGACTTTGCCATCAGAGTAACTAGAAGACAGGCAGTGCAGGTAAGAACCATGAAGGCAGAATGCAGACTGAGATGAACAATAGGAGGTGAAAGTACCCAAGAATTGGAGAACAAATGGAACAAAACCCTTGTGGCTGGCACAAAAATAAAAGTAGGACTTTGGTGAAGGTTTCAGAAGCCATAGAAGTACATTCAGCAATCAAAATCAAACAACAGTTTATTCTAGTTCAAGAGAAACAAATCAACATGACAGAAGATATAATTTCCTTTCTATTCCATATGAGAACTACATATGTTGGGTAAATACTGGAAGGGATACATTCTAGTTCCATATGGCATAGGGAAAACAGTCTTGGAATGGCCATGTGGCTTCACTCTGAACAATGTATTTTATCTCATTTTCTTTTGTTGTTTTTTTTTCCAAGTAGTACCTTAATTACAACTCCTTGCAACCTCAGCTCTGTATTTCTAAAGCCAGCAAGCATAGCTTTTACGCTATTAATATATGAATAAACACTTTCCCTGGGTTGATCATCCTCCTGAAAGAAATGACAGGCTAAATACCGAAGTAATGACTTATTAAAAAAATACTTACGAGTAAAAAATGTTAAATCCAGTTAAGTTATAAGCAGCATCACTGAAGAAGTGTAGCAATGCATAGCCAGACGTAGTAACTACTTCAGGAACAGTTTCGTTTCCACGCACTTCGGGAACTATTAGACCGCTGGAAAAGAAAATGAGAACAGTGTTTTTAATCAGTCTCGCGATGGCAGGGAGAAGAAGAGGGAGTCACTTATTCTATTGTTATTATATTGACAAACTTCTTTTTTAAAAAACAATAGTACAAAATGTGTGTAGAATGTAAAATGTGTCCATGCCTCTGTGAGGTAAGGTAGGGTTTTCCAGGAAAACAGAACAAAAACTCCTCTCTTACACAATAATGCAAAATTTCACATCTGAGGGTGCATGCTCTGTCCACGTAATTTTTTAAGTTATTTTAACTTCGAAAAAAAAAAAAAAAATGTATATATATATCTCTATCCTTCAGACAGATGCTTAACATCACTGTCTTTCAGCACGAGTTCTATTTCCACATAATAGAATCACAGAATAGTTAGGGTTGGAAAGGATCTTAAGATCATCTAGTTCCGACTCCCCTAATATTTGCACCTTTAGAAGTTTAACTTATTAAAGCATTTCAAACCTGGAAAGTATGACGATTAAGTAATTTCCATGGAAAAGCAGTTTTCAACAGGAAATACTTTCTGAAGTTTTAGAAAGATGTTAATACGCCAGTCTTAAATAAAGACTGAAGCAGGAAAAACAGGCAACATATTAAAACACTAAGAAAAAGGATCACCTGCCTAAAACAGTGCCACATCACTAATACAATTTAGAAGTTATAGGAGCTTTGCTCACTTTGGAGAATGCACTATCATTTATGCAATTAATATTTCTTAAACTTTGGCAGCATAATCAGTATTTTGTAACACAAAATGAAGGACAATTTCTGCCCCACAGAGCACATGTGCACAAAGAGTTTCTGGTCTATTTAACATAGCTTTGAACTCAATGGATATCCCAAGATAAAACTTTTACTGACTTCAAAGGACTAGGACCCTGTGCCTTCTCTCTAATAATCTATAGCCCACTTGCACAGCATATTCTTTCTGGAATGTTTTCCAAAATATTAACAGAAGGATAGGAATAAACCAACAAAAAAAATTTTGGTAAAGTCCAGGTATGGGGGAGACAAGTGTTAAAATTCATGTGCCCTGCTTTTTTCTCTCTTGGATACACAGGAAATGCAGCGAGTGCATGGACCTAATTCTCTCAATAGTTTATTATCATTTAAAGAGCAAATAATTAGTCTTTATTCAGTATTAGTTACTCTGCTCTTGTTTATTGTTTTTGATTTTCTGTCTATTTCTAAACCTTGCTACAAAATAACACTGTGGTCCTAGACAACAAATAACCTGAAAAAAGATGTATTTGTGTAGCAGTTCTCATAACCTAATGGTAACAAAAAGCAAATTAATTCCATCATTTCAGATGATGGCAAATTTGAGCTCTCCTCCAGGACTTTGACAATTTTACCCACTATGACTTAGTCACAATGATGTCCAGTTTGATAACCTAAGGAAACATGTCACAAAATTAGAGCTTAAGATAGCCTTTGTATCGAATGCCCTGAAACAAGTGCTTTCATTCTTCATTCGGTAATGAAGAAAGCATTTAGCAGTCATATGTTGTAACTTCCACACAGTGTAACATTGCCCAAGTTAAAATTGTGCTTAAACAGGATCTGCTACTGACACTATTTGTTAGTGCCACATTTAATGTACATTAAAACTCAAGGGTCACTATTGGAAGCCTACTGGAAAGCACACTTCTGGTTGCCTGTCCATAAGCATTAACACTCCGTGCAACGCCAGCATTAAGTACAAGCCACATAATGGATTTATGCTCTGAACACCTAACCAAAAAAAGTAGTGCTTTGCAATTTAGTATACCTTCACATAAATGCTTCCACAACATGAACAAAAGAAAGCAAGCTATTTAACAAATTAAAGCTTCTAATGATAGTTTTTTTCTCTGCAAACTAAAAATGTCCATACATGACTACTTGGAATAAAAGACTAATAAACACACTCACCTAAATACAGCTATTAAAGGTGCATATATTGAATCTCCATCATATACATACATATGGTCCCAACTACATTCTGTGGCAAAGTGATTAAATCTTAATCTTAGTATTGCATTTGGGCTGAAAAAGGAAGGAAAAAAAACCCACAACATTGGTGTAAAACATTATTTGCAGAAGTATTGAACTCACAGCATAAAGAACTTACATCAAAATCAATCATGCAGCATAACTCTGTTAGAACATTTTGAGTACTAAACATTTCGAAGAGAATAAATATTTCACTTCACCTTAGAAGCCTTAATAAAAATAATTAATTGAAATAATACCTTCACTCCCAAGTCTAATAAACCCTAAATTTAAGCGACTGAAGTTTATCAGATTTTATCAGTATTCAGAGCAATTACAATCTCCCATTTTAACAGACTGGCTTTACTTTAAAATGTCAGGACTATGACATTTAAGCAGCCACCTACACATCCTCATTCCAGTATTATATTAGTTATTGAAGATAAAAATCTTAACACACAAATTAAAAATAGCACGATATTTTTTTCTCCCTGGCCGCTTGTTCCCCCTGCCACCTGGGAATCATATTTCACCACATTTTGGTAGAGATCCTGAAAGAGGAATTTCCTCCTATGACAAAACTAACAGACTCAAATTCCAACATAACAATTGTTTTCTTTTATTTCAATTATTTTTACCCCCTACTGACAGGCTCAAGTACAGTTTGTAAAAGTGCTTTTTTGTGTGTATGAGAGACCATTTGGGGAGCGCTCTTGTTTCATTTTAAGAGAGATTGTCTTATACATATGGGGCTTCCTTGTGTGCTGACGTTTTGCACTATGTTACTGGCTTGCATTACTCTTCCACATACTGTGCAGCACATTGCTTCCTCCAGCTACCCACTCTACCTCCTGCAAAGTGGAGGAACAGAATGAAGACCAACTTGAAAGCAGAGCTTGCATACAGTCCTGAGGCATGTTTTCACTTCAGCATAGTGTGGCACAGTGCAAATGCTCCTGAGCTAGCCTGGGTAAAAAGAGAAGTCTGGCTATGTTGAAAGATATTCAGCTGTAGCCTGGTCACCTGGATATTGAAGTTTCTTCTTAAATGATTTTGAAAACTACCCATAATTTCGTTACTGTGGTGTTTAAATTACTACCTGCATATAAGTAGAACAAAATTAGATCAGATAGACCATTACTGAACCGCAGCAACAGAGCAGCCATCTAAGGTAGTTGAGATCATGAGAATAAGGAAATAGAGAAGGGGGCTATTTTCTTCTAGAACATTAGCAGAATTCCAACCTTGCTATATTCTCCAGTGAAATCCTCACCCCATGGCCTGGTGGGAAAGAAGTTCCACTAAAACTTTAACGAATTTTTGCCTTTAACAGCTGAGCCATACCAGTGCACATGTCTCATCATTTCTTTGTGTATGTCTGTGTGTTCATGCTGTATAAACTGAAAAATTGGCAACAGACATGAAACATCTAAACTGTATAAGCTAAGGGCACAATATGATTTTAAAATTAAGTACAGGAGGAAAACTAGAATGAAAGAAGAAATACTTTATATAAGCACTAACTTTTGAGCAACATGGAACTGAATAATTACCCTTAGCCTGGAAGTGTTCTGTACTTGAAGCCACTCCTGATTTATCACTGATATGAGTTAAATAAGATAAATAGATAAGATATGAATTAAATAATAGGATTCTGTAACTACATTTGGAACTTACGTAAAGGTACTCAAGCAGGCAACAAATTTATCACAGGGTTCTGAGAGCTTGCAGCACTGGCCAAATGCCAATGTCAGCCTAACTTTTGCCAGCAGCGTGAATGGAAATGGAATTTGGCCAGCTGAGCAATCCTGAAAATCCTACTTCATTTTTTTTTTCCTTTTAACTTTCTAGCATTCAAACAGAAACAAGCAAAAAAAAAAAAAAAAAAAGACCAAAAAGACCCAAAAAACCCCTGTTTATATTGTATCCAGATGAAGTTTCTACTTGAGGAGTTCTTGAGTTCTTTAGATCTCTAGAATACACAGTATCAAACTGTCAGAAAATGTAAGCTATGAAAATAAATACTTACTATCCTTCAATTAACCATGTACATTTGGTTTTATATTTATAATTTATTGGTCCATCTGTTAAATATCCAGAAGGTTCTGTTAACCTACAAGAGAAAAAACAGTGCTTTAATAAACCAGAGACAACACCACAGAAGACACATCATCAACATGCCATCAGTTTCTTTCTGGATGGAAAGAAAATTGAAATATTTGAAGGGGGTGGGGAGTGAAGAATCAAGCCTCTCTTCATTTTTCTTTTCACACTACTTTTGCTCATAAAAATGAGAATTCTGATTATTCTACATCACTGATTTACATTCTTCCCCTTGGCAATCACAAGACTTCTAAATTTTCTAGTTCAGTAGCAAGCAAATACTATGTATTTGCTATGTATATGCTAAATTCTCCGTCACACGAAATGGATCCAAGCCAACATAAGGGGGGTTTTCTTCAGGAGTATTTTGGTTTGGTTTGCTTGTTTCTTTTAGCATTGCCTTACATCTTACTTCTGAAATCAGACCACAGCAGCAGTGGTAAAACTGTTCTAGATCAACAGAAACTAAGGCATAAATTATTAAATAAGCCTACCTGCCAGCCTGACCCTCTTCCTGGTCAGTGATGAGACATGGGAAAGCAGAACCACACTGGACTATGTAGAAACTAAATAAAATGCATACGAACAGCTATGAAAGGTCAGACCAAAATGACAACAGTAGCGTGCAGTGGATATAGAATCACAGAATGGTTTGGGTTGGAAAGGACCTTAAAGATCATCCAGTTCCAACCCCTGCCACAGGCAGGAACATCTTCCACTAGACTAGGTTGCTCCAAGCCCCATCCAACCTGGCCTTGAACTCTGCCCAAGGATGGGGCAGCCACAGCTTCTTTGTCTCAACTGTTCTAATGTCTCAGCACCCTCACAGTAAACAATACCCAGTAAATACACAGTAAAGGATACACAGGAAGGAATTTTAATCCCTACAGATACTCCCCACAGCATTATACCACCTTCAACAATTTGCAGTCCAGAGACAGTCTTAGCCAGAGATTCTTTTGGTTTTGGATTCTTTCTATTGGTTTTGGGTTAACACTTCTCCTAGGAGTTTGCCCATGTAAACGCTAATAAACTAGTAGTATCTAGATCGTCCTGCAGGAATCATTTCTATACACATATGAAGACACATCTCAACTGGTTTTGTCCTCTCCACAGAGGTGTGGTATTAAGATGAGATGATGAACAACACTACCCAATTCACATGCTTTATGCTACTCAAAATGTAATGACCTGTGTTGTTTCCCCTCCCTTTTCTCCACTGTGCCCTGAGAAATCCTTGCTCTTTACCTTCACTATTTGTTATTCTCCTATATCCTGAGATGCAGAGATCAGCATATTGTATTCAAGATGCAAGTGAAACATGAATCTGTATAGTATTCAAATAATGATTTCCACTTTGCTCTCTATTCCCATCTTAACATTTTATTTGCACTTTCAACAACTACTATTCTGATACTTTACACACAACTAGCTGCTATAACACTCTTCCGAGTGATAATAGGTGGTTTAAGATTCTTTACAGAAATTCATTTAGCAGTAATAGAACCTTTTTCCTCCATTCATCTATATTACTTCACATTAATCTATACAGAGCAATAAAATCACAGATGAAATTCAATAATTTATTAACATAAAAGCTTGCTAAAAGAGTTTAGCATCTTCAGCACACTGTCACTTCACTAATTTACCCCATTTTGCGCATCCTTTATGATTATGTTCTATAGCTCAGGCCTTAAACACTCATCTCTGGTGGCCTTACTCCACGGGGAAAACTGACCATCCTGCTCTTTAAAATTTTACAACAATGACAATGAATAGAAATACACATTCAGAAATGCTCATTTCTTTCCCTGTAGCGTGGAAAGATAATCATTAAAATAAGTATCACTTATTGTTTTTTTTCCTGCTTTGCTTCAGTTTTTGGGGTGGGGTTTTTTTAACTAAATCAATAGACTAGATCTAAATCCAGAGACCACACTGAACAAGCTGACCAAATCACAGCTAAGTCTCCTCACCAGGAGCCCAGCTGAAGAGGAATTCAGTATCTGCTATCCTGCTATCTTTGAAACTGTATAAACCAAAAATATTCACTACTCTATTCAAATTACTTACATTTGAACTCGTATCAAACCTAACTGCATATTTATTAACAGAGATCTAGTAATTCTAAGCATAAAGCTATAAACATGTGGAAAGGAAATAAATGGAGCATGAAAGAATTTCTGAGACAAATTCCATGCAAACTATTAGGTTTTTAAGCAGTTCCTTCACTTGTCCTACAAGAACTTGCATCAGTTTTTTAGGCACATTGTAAGCCACTCTGTTCCAAACCACCGGTGGTTTGAAGGTCTTTACCCCGCACTTTCCTTTTGATGAAATGGGACAAAGGGGATCTGTTCCAGTAATTGTAGTTCAGAACATTGTCAAGACTTTCTCAGCCTGTCTTCATAAGAGAGGACTGGAGCACCTCCCTTATGAAGACAGGCTGAGAAAGTTGGGGCTGTTCAGCCTGGAGAAGAGAAGCTGCGTGGAGACCTTATAGCAGCCTTCCAGTATCTGAAGGGGGCCTATAAGGATGTTGAGGAGGGACTCTTCGTTAGGAACTGTAGTGGTAGGACAAGGGGTAATGGCTTTAAACTTAAACAGGAGAAGTTTAGATTAGAGATAAGGAAGAAGTTTTTTACTGTGAGGGTGCTGAGGCACTGGAATAGGTTGCCCAAGGAAGTTGTGAATGCTCCATCCCTGGAGGTGTTCAAGGCCAGGTTGGACAGAGCCTTGGGCGACACAGTTTAGTGTGTGGTGTCCCTGCTCATGGCAGGGAGGATGGAACTAGATGATCTTAAGGTCCCATCCAACCCTAAATATTCTATGATTCTGGGAAGACATAAAAAGTAGCAGAGTATTTCCTTTTTCTGCATAAAAAGAAGAAAAACAGATAAACAGCTGGTAACACAAGCAACAGACAGAAAAAGCTTCTCTAATAAAACCCATTACACTGAGCTGGTGTGAAAGCTGCAGTACCCCACTCCCCAAAAGCAAGGGTTCCTTTGAAGTGGTACACAAATGCTGGTGTAGCTCAAAGCAAAGCAACGACTGATGAGAGGCACGGCTGGTAATTCACACTCCTCCCTGCTGCGCACTGGAGAAGCTACAGCTGAGAAGCTAACTATGCTCCTGCCTGGTGCTCTCATCTGAATCAGAGCCTGGCCATAGGATACTTTTGTTTGAAGAAAGAAGAACACAGTTTAAGTTTATAGTATTTCTTACTGCTGAGAAACATCAACTTAGCCTAAAAGTACACTTTCATGTTTACATGCATGAGAAATAGGTTTTTCAGGGCTATTTCTGGCTTATATTGATATAACATTCATTATATTGTTTCGGCAATACTGAACATGATATCAACATATATCTTAGAGGTCTAAGTTACACATCACTGATTTTGATACAAAGCTAATGATGCTTGGCCCCATAGCAGAACCTCAGTAAAGCTGATTACAGGAGCGGATCCTGTGATAGAGTGTGTACTAGACTGAAGTAATTAATTTATTAAGAAAAGGCAGTAATGTATCAAACTCCAATCAAAATAATTGTAGTGTTATTATATGGTTTATATACAGATGTAAAGTCTCACATAGCAAGCCAGAGAACATTTAGTTTGCTGTAAAATAAGTGTGAAATATCACCAGTACTCATTTGCAGTCATGACCATTGCCTTCTTAGTAGCTGTATAATGCAGTGGAGGTGACTTACAAGAGTTGTTTTTATTAGATCAGCCCTTTGGCACTAGTAAAGTGCAAACAATTTCCCTTGTCACCTAGGCTGATAATTTTTTGATAAGTAGTTTCTTTCGGAAGAGTAGATAGCCTTTGAAGCAGCTACTGCACTTTGCTGAAAAAAAGTAAAGAATAAATAAATAAGAGCACGACATCGCTTTGCAATAATGGTTATGGAAAATCGGAAAATAAAGGGGCTGTTCTATTTAAAATAAATTCATAGTAAGACAGAGTGGTAATAGTGTAAGTTTCTTGAATCATACCAAGAACTTTTCTGTCTCATTTTTCTTTCCAAATGTTATCAAATACCAAATTCCATAAATAACACATGGATCAACAGTACTACTTTCACATAACCTCTTACCAAATCAAGGACAATATTCTCTATCGTATAAAGCAAGGTATTCACGGGCATAGTTTTCCTCTGTAACTAACAGGAATCCTGTCAAATAACCAAAACCCAGATGAGCCAACATGACGACACACTCTTTAGTAACAAAGTGGAATAGCCAGAATGATGCCTACATGCTGCAGCCCATTCCTTGCTCATTGCTGAGAGCACATAAAGGATGAGGAGACAGCCAGAACAACTCATGTGGCTGCTGATGCACCACAGGTTTATCACACCCAGACTCCAGCTTCCTAAACAGAAAGCACATTGGTACAGATGATGTTGTATATTGTCATTCTGTCATTCTAAGTTGCACGTCAGCTTTCATAAACACCACAATATTTTTTTATTTGGCAGGGTTATAACCAAAGCCTATAAAGAATTAGAGGTGTGCACCAAGAGAACACTTCCCTTCTCTGTATATTCTAAAACACATCTACCAAATTACAGACAGAAGGCAGGATGCTGCACAACAGAGTTAAAGACATTCAGAAGCCTTATTGACAGATTAGTCACCAAGCTGATCAGTCTACAATAGCTTATGTGAGGGATAGATGGCACTACAGGTTGTTTCATCTAGCAGACAGACACACCAGAAACATAAGAGCTAAAGGCTCAAGTCTACACAAGACAACCGTAGCATGCAACAAAGGAATATCTCTATTCCCCTGGAATATTACCGCTGTTATAAAACTATGGCAAATATAATTGAGTTAGAATTTAAAGTGGTAACATTTGTATTTATCACTGCAGAGACTTTAAATCAAGACTGATGCATTTCAAGGAAAGAGAAAAGTTATGTTCTAGTTCAGTCAGAAATTATTGGTCCAAATGAAGCATGAAATCTATGGCCTGCAATATATAAGATGTCAGAGCAGGTTATTAAAATGGCCCTTCCTGGCTGTAATATTTATATATCTGTGAAAAATGCAGTCATGTCATTTCCTGTATCTTCTAGCAAAAGAATAGCATTGTCAGATCTTTCAGGCAGGGGCACTAATTTAAATCAGAGAAGCCATTGGGTATTTTCTGTCATCAGCATCAAAGATCCACAAAACTGCTGGCAGATGGACAGACAGAAGTCTGATTTATAATACAGGTACACAGGAGAAACAAAGAATAAAGCATATGCATAATATTACAACTATTCACTGTGAAATAAAAGCAGCATTTATGAAGAGGGCCCATTTTCCTCTGTATTACTTAGTGTCACATTTCAGAATTTTATGAGGTGCTGGATGATTCTGCAATTCAGATAGATCTGAATAAGAATCAGAGCATATTTTGCTATATGGATCTATGTCAATATCAGTATTTTTGTGTCAGTCAAGGACTACACTCTCTTTAATTTAAAAGAAAAAACTGTGAATTCAAAGAAACTGTGATTCAAAGTTTTAAGGTCAAATCCTTCATAAGTACAAGTAGGCAATTCTCCTAGCTTGAGATCTCGTGCCTAACCTTCATGAAAGG